>NC_031676.1:494257-737312 GCF_000149555.1 Fusarium verticillioides 7600 | reverse complement strand
GATGGCTCCATTGATGGTCAGCTGTGCCCAAAGTCTCATCCATGCGGTCTCGCATCAGACCATGTTAGTCGCATAGCTTCATTCAACGTCGCATGTCGATAGCCGGGCTTTGACGTTGTTAAGAGATTCTTCTGTGGTGAACAGGTAGGGCGCACAATCAGTAAATGTGATCCAATCGTCCTCGGTGGCTTTCTTTCCTAGAAGGTGGTTGAGAAGCAGCATTGGCCATGACGGAGGAGTAGCCTGAGACTTGGGGGAGAATGTTCCCAGCACAGGGCGTCGACCATCGCCGATGAAGACGAGAGCTGTGTCGAAACCAAAGCAAGCGGTGAACCATGCATCATATTTGGGTCCCATGCGGTATGCAATAACACGACTTTGATGTAGGCTGACGTCGGCCTTGGCCAATTCATTGATATCCGGTTCAATTGGGACTTCAAGGACAGTGTCCTGCTCTGGTTTCCATGGCACAAGCGGTTCTTCTGGAATCAGGTACTTGACCCGGATCTTGTCGCCAACGACTTCTTGTGCGAAAAGGCTGCATTCTGGGTGACCAGACAATTGAATCTTGCTGAAGTCGCCCGACTTCTCGATCTTATAAAGCATAAAACGACGGTCATATTGAAGCCCTTGTGGGCCTAATTTGGCCGACTCGACTTGAATACCTCGAAGTCCTTTGATAGGATAGTACCAAAGCTACCATGGGTTATCAGCAAATATCCAGGACCTCCCACAGAGATTGGCGTGAGGAAGCTTGATCGGACTTACCTGAGTAATCTTCATTGTTTCTTGATGTGTTGTTTGACAGCCTGTCAACAGGACAAAGCAACAATATTTATGTTGTGAAAGGAAGAACTGGATTGCGAATCAGGTACGGACACCTTGTTGACTAGGTAGGTATCTAGGCAAGCCACAGTCGGCTCGAGCACTAACCAAAGGTACCGAATCCTGTTAGTTTTGAAGAGGTAACGCAGGCAATTGAGCTAACATGGAATTCGGCTCCCGCTACCGAAGATCTAACACCGCATCTGCACGTATGTCCAATCACAAACTAATGATTGCAATACATTCTTGTTGTAGATTCCACATCAACTTCAGCTGAACTAACCCAATATAACTCGTTGAGAGTCCTTATCTGCAATTAACATTGTCTTCTATTGTTTTTGTTGCCTCGGTTCCGAGTTCGGAAGGCCTCCACCGCCGGAATCCCCCCGCTGTGTTCCGCCACAAACCTCGCAAGACATGACAGATAACAGCCATACAAATGATTCATTCATATCATTGTTTCCTCCTTTCTCATTTGACTGAGTAACTCTCCAGTCGAATCCGGGTAGCTGATAAGTGTAATTGACAAGTGTTGAGCCTTTCAGAGTCCGAGTGGCTGGCGGTAGGGTTTAAGGGCGTCGTTGACATGGCCCTCCACTTTCCGGTATGTGCAACACCACATCACGAAGAGTGAGGAAAGAGGCGTGACGACCAATTGATAGTCACTCAATTCTATGTTTGCTGATTCGTTCTGAAGCATCAGGGATAGAGCTGAGTCTTAGCCTGGAATATGGCAGAATTGTGAAAAGAGAAGTCTCTATTCTTATCTTCCGTAGGCCTAATTAGGATCCGGATCAAAGGCACGCTAGATTCTTCTGTGGTTTGGATACTTATATGGTGCTCTCGCGACAATTCAGTGAGAGTGATGATTTTATTTCATGATTGCAGGTTATCCACGACCTTGGATCGAGTGCCATTGTGACTTGATCGACAGATAGACAGACTTACTATGAGAGTCACACCTCGGGGAGCTCAACTTCTGCACGTGAGATAGAGAGTCTTTCTCCTACACCTTTATGAATACGGTGGCTTCCTCTGATAGATTGAGCCAGGGAGACTTTCTGATCTCTACAACAGCTCGCCATATTCAGAAGCCACAGAATCTTGCTCCAGCTTGAGTATCAGGCAGATACATTGCCCAGCCAGACAATTTCATTGAACTCATTGCCAATGTTACAAGTTCTCAATTTCTCCAACGACCCAGTCTTCAAAAAGATGTCTTCGAGATCCAGAAAAAAGAGTTCAGATTGGAGACACTTCTCTGTCTAATCTGGTCGAGAAGCTGACCGGGACTTCAGACGCTGTGCTTGAACGCAGCCATAGATCGAGTCGATCAGTATCCCACTCGAATAGCCTTGATCTTATGACAATAAGAGGTTTCTCTGCTTATTATTTGTTCCCATAACAAGATAAGCTTTTCGACAGCTTCCCTTTCATGTCTCGCAGCATCATGAGCCAAGCTCAGTATCGATTCAAGTATTGATCAAATATACGACGATACCTATCGGAATAGTTTCCTCCACAAACATTGGTGTTGGTCGTTTGCGCAGAATAAAGAGATGCCTTTCTGGGTACTGTGATAAACTTGCTATCACAGATTGTTGTAGTTTCTTGTGAGCCAGCGTCTCGCCACCAAGTCAGCAATGCAGATTCGTGGAAGAAGTTGACACTACCCTGCCAGACGCTCGGTCTGTCTTGCGTTTCCGGAATCCATTCAACAGATACTGCTGGGCCATGTTCTAAATATGGTCTTGTATATCGTTGGGCATCCAGTTCCAGCATGGTCGCAGTAAGGTATGTGACCCAACCTTAGGGTAAGCTCAGTACTGATGAGGTCATGTAGTTAGTTATATTATGAAATGGCCCCCAGCTCAACACCAATAACTCGAAGGGGATATTGTTGATGCGGCAAGACCAATATGGCTTGATAGTATGTCTAGAGGAGGAAAGAAAACCCAGGACCTTAACCCTAAGTAATGGAAATATTTAGGGAAATTTAGCCTAAGCTTAGGGTGCTCTTTACTAAGTTTATCTCAACACCTTATATCAAGTTTTAGTATTTTCTTGCCCCCTGAAGCATGCGAATAGCTTTCTAACACAGAGGCAGAGGCGCAAGGAGAATACGTAAACCCAACCACTGCATCGGTGTCGGATTAGCGAGCTGAGCTGTAAGGTCTTGCCTCTCCTAAAGATCGGCACTCAAGGTAACATGAGTGCTGACATGACGGTATCATCGCGTCTGGTCGGACCCGAAAAAGCGAAGCACATGCCGCGAGCCTCGAGGAAGGATTCATCGTTATCGCTGACACTGCCACCAAGACTGCATGATAGCAATCTTTTTTAGGTCCTTGTCAGTCAGAATGGAGGCTGTCTGGGGTTTCATCGATTAATAGCTCCCAGGGACGTTAAAATAAGATGTGGATATTGGGTGAATAAGATCGCGCAGCTAACAAATCCAGCCAAGCATCATCTCGCGGCTCGACGCCATTGCTGACATCTATATTCCTAGCCAGGAGAGTGGCGTCGTAGCGCGAGATGAGACCTTATCGAGCCATTTCCTTGAAACACCAGCTAGTCAGTGACATGGTGATCTCATGGGGGGACTTCAGTCGACCAAGTCAGATCAGCCCTACGTCTTCCCTTCATATCGAAATTCGTTTTCGCTAAGCCTTAGCTCCCCACAACTCGGAGCTGAGCAAGATGCAAATGCGCCTCGACCTAGGCTTTATCTGGTTCGACCGGGCGCTGACGACCCGCAGGAGCTGCCGCCTCTGATGTAACAGACCCTGGCCTTGTCCTTGTTGTTGAGGCATTGGCTGCTGCCATCAATATGGAGAAAAAGAAAAGAGGCTGACAGCGTTTCTTGGCGTTCCATCGCTAAAGAACCTGGATTCCATATCAAGACATATCATTCAGCACGACGTTGCTTCGTCACAGGAATATGGCCTCTTTCTCGTATTGCTGGCCCGGCCAATGGTGAGATAATCGCTCCGAGTCTCCGCTCCGAAGTGACCGTAAACAATGCAATATCTTGAAACCCTAGGAGGATTCTCGAGCACCGCCTTTTGGGAATGGATGATCCAACCCTGTGCACCCATCGCGGAGACTAAAATCTGACAAGCACTGCCAAAGGTCCATCGCATGAGTCTCATTCAGGCTCCTTGAATGGTAGATCCCAAGTCCGAACCCTGGGCTCGGAATCCCGTATGGATCTCAAGTAATGAATTTCGTTTTTTTCTTCCTCATTGAGGTTGTAGGATCACAAAGTCCCATCTGGCTTATAAGATGGAGTACATGCCGCCCTGCTGGCTTGACATGATGGCTGACGTCGTTGTCGTTCCTCCTCCTTTCCCACGAGGATATAAGTGAAAAATAGAGACTCAAGGTTGTCAGTAACCTCTACACCCTTTTGAACAACAAGTGATACGCCACAATGTCGCTTTCAAGCTATGGCGTCGACGACGCTAAGCTACCACAACAACCTTTCCTTGCTGGTGCCAGGCCCGATACACCAAGCTTCCTCGACACGACTGCATGTCTTTGCGCTCTTCGTGCGTTACCTGGACTCGATAAGCTCGCCGAAGCCGGAGCAGATTTCGATAATGGCCAGGCGGCATGGCAATGCATTGGAAACCAAACACAAGGTGTATATAACATCACAAGCGGAAAATGGTACAAGGCCAAGAATCCCAAGGGCTCGCTCGATCTGCCCATGGAAGACAATTCCAACCCTCCTGTCGGGGGTGATCTCGTATGGGACTCCAAGGGCCGTTCTCTGAAGCCATTGAAGGACAAAAACACGCTCACTGTTTACGACCGAGACTGTACTGGCACCAACAGATCGAGCTTCTCGACCAGTTTCTACAGAACCACATATCAGCTTCTTAACGATAAGCTTCCCATTGATGCTGCACCCTGCTGGAGGCCAGGTGCCCTTCCCCTGCAGCTGCAAAACGTGTCTTCCTGGCAGGAGTATGGCTGTAAAGAAGGGTTTCTTTGTAAGTTCACCGACTGGATGGCTTAAAATCGAAATTGACGTTTTGCAGGCCAGAACAACACCATCAACTCACTGCCTCAATCATGTCCTCCTCTCGAGAAGTGCACAGTTGCACGTCTCTCAGGTATGACTTGCTCATTCAACGGCACAAACGTGGGCATGGGAGTTTTCGAGCCCATCATCTGCCAGGCAGGCCACTATTGTCCCTTGGAGGAAAAGGGCATGAAGAAGATTAGATGTCCTGCCGGCTCATATTGCCAGCCTGGTGCTTCAACTCCAACACCATGCCTATCTGGCAGCAGGTGTCCGGAAGGCGCGTCCTTTGAGAGGTATCTGATTCCCGTGAGCGTTCTAGTCATCATCGATTTCCTCCTCCTTGTGGGCATGTTCGTCTTGATGTTCCGTTCACGATGGCAAAGAACATCCAAAGCCCATGCTGGTGCTCTGAAGAGGCACAAGACCATGAGGGTCGTCAAAGCGACAATCACTGGACGGGGATACAAGGAGTTGCCCGAAGACCAAGACAATGAGATGGCCCCAATGCAACCTGGCTACAGTCCTTATTCACCATACGGACAAAACTTCCGAGAAGGACGGGCCCGAACTGGTTTTGAGGCTACTCTCTCGCGGAACAGCATCTACAGCTCGGAACAAGAGCAGAAAGAACTGGAGGCCAACCCACAGCTTAAAGCTTTTGTTGAATCCATGCGACGAGCAGCTGAGGCAACCAACTTCGGCCTCTCCTTCAGATACTCTGATCTTGTCTTCCATCCCAAAAAGAGCCCAAGGCCCATTCTTCAGAACGTCACAGGCTCTATTGAGCAGGGACAGCTGGTTGCTGTTATGGGTGGCTCAGGAGCTGGTAAATCGACCTTTGTCAATGTTTTGATGGGTAAAACAAGCAATACTGGCGGTATTGTTGCGGTCAACAATACTCCAGGCAAGATGAAGCAGTACAAGAAGTTGACAGGCTACGTGCCTCAGGATGATATCGTGTTACCTGAGCTGACGGTCTACGAGAACATTGTGCACTCGGCACGTATCCGACTTCCTCGTAACTGGAGCAAGAAAGATGTTGAAGCTCATGTTGAGTCTGTGATTGACTGTCTAGAGCTTTCGCACGTGCGAGATTCTCGGGTCGGCAGCGTAGGCAAGCCTGTCATCAGTGGTGGTCAGAGAAAGCGAGTGAGTATTGGCATGGAATTAGCAGCTGCGCCAATGGCTATCTTCCTTGATGAGCCAACCAGTGGTTTGGATGCTACCGCAGCATCATCCATCATGCGCACGCTCAAGGCCATTGCAAGACTCGGCATCTCCATCATTGTCATCATTCACCAGCCGCGAACTGAAATTTTCGACCTGTTTGATAATCTCATCCTGCTCGGTAACGGACAGACCATTTATGAAGGCCCTCAAATGGAGTCACAGACATATTTCGAGAGCATGGGCTTCCAGTTCCCGGAGCACAGCAACCATGCTGATGTAATTACCGACATCATCACTGGTAACGGTAGGGAATACAACAGTGCTGGTGATGTTTCCAAGGAAGCATTGATCTCGCACTGGGCTAAGATGCGGCAGAACAAATCGGAAGAAGCTTACGACCGCAGAAGTGTCAGGTCCACGATGCTGGGTGATACAGGAATGCGTCAGGCCCTCAAGAAACGTGGTGCCCCCTATATCAAACAAGGATGGCTCTGCCTCTGCCGTGCAATGCTTCAGCAATACCGCGCCAGGGCTGCTCTGTTTGCCGAGATGGGTCTTGCTGTTCTCGCAGGTGCTCTGCTCGGTCTCGCCAACAACCCTAAAAACGGTATTATGTTTGTCGGTCTATTCCACGAGCCCTATGAGGTCTTGTCGACAGCTATCGACTTCTTCTCTGCACCTCAGTTCGCACTTCTGATTGCTATTGCTATTGGTCTTGTTGCAGGTGCTCCTGGAGTCAAGCTCTTCTCCGAAGAGACACTCTTGTACAGGCGAGAGGCCGAAGCAGGCCATTCCCGACTGTCTTACTTTCTTGCCAAGGTTATTTCTGTATTTCCTCGTATGGCGCTTGGTTGCATGCACTTTACCGTGCCCTTATTCTTGTTGTCTGTACCCATCATTGACTGGGGTCTGGCATTCCTCATAAATTTGCTGTACTTCTACTGCATTTATGGCCTTGCAAGTATCGTAAGCATGGTCGTTCGACGTGAAGATGCACCACTATTTGCTACCATGATTGCCCTCATCACTGGTATTCTCTCTGGTTCCGCGCCTCCACTGGCATCTGTTAAGGATTGGCATATGGAGTGGCTTTGGCGAGCATCTCCTGCTACATGGTTGGCGGAGCTGTACTTTGGGCAGCTTGTGGCACCTTTTGCATACCTCTTTCAGGTCGATATTGCGGCTGAGGCGACTGGATATCATCTTGACCGCAAGTGGCTCAACATTGGTGTTTTGGTAGCAATCGGAACTGCTTATCGACTGATTGCCTTTGCCGGGATGGTGTTGGGGCATCGATTGAGAAGATGATAGGGTGGAGTATCTTCCTGTATGCGTGTTCACACGAAGAAGGATTTATGTTTGGTAGAAAGTAGATGATGAATTGAAAATTTGGATTAATTCATATTTCTTGTAGTACTTGCCTCGTATGCTTGACACGACTCCAGCAGGAGTAGCCAGCAGGAGCAGTGAAGGTTCTTTCCGTCGGAACAAACTCAAAGAGGGAATGGAAGGTACACGCCCGATACTGTGATTCATACTATCCGTCATTGAAACAGATTAATTTTGCCTAAATGCCTCTTCTCGCGATTTTTAGTGTTAACATCATCCCACAAAGTTTCGATCGGCCTTTGCAATAAGCATCTTCAACTGGCGGAAGATCACGTTTGCTCGCAAGGATCTTTTACAGTTTCAGGGTCTTTTTTCTTACAACATCCCTGCGAATTCTACAGCAACAACGTTGTGGTTCGTCGCAAGGAGGGGTTGGATCGACACTCGTCAAACACGTTGACGGACATGAGTGTTTCGAGTTGTGCTCCGTGCTCCATCACAGTTTCACTGTCATGCGTTTCATGGCGGTTTGAAGCATTGACCTCTTAAATATTGACTGGGAAACAACCGAAAAAGTCGTATTTTGCACGCTGTAGAGACGGACCAGGGTGAGCACAGTCAACCAAAAAGTTTCAATCGCGAAAACGGGCGTCATATTCCCAATGACGAGAACATCAACGACTAACGTCAACGAAGTCGTTAAGCCGCGTACTGTGCTAGAGCCAGTACGGCAAGTGGGAGAGAACGACAACTATTCAAACCTACTAAGTGCTATCACATACTTTCATGCGGCTAAAAAGCACAAACTTCGGCCAAAGGATTCCGAACAAATCGGCTACCGTTAGTAACAACGAAGGATTCGTGTTCTCAGGCAGCGTTGATGAAATCATCCTCGGTTGTTCCCCCACACATCCGTCGCTTAGGTGGTAGATGCTTGTCACGAATGCTTTCCTTCCACTCTGCGTTATGGCTGGCTGGCGCGTTGACACCTTTTGCAGCCAGGGATATGCTGGATACGTCAGCAGTGGAGTTGATCCAACATGGAGATTACCACTTTGAACACGTTTGAACATCCTCCGACGTTGTTTCTTGCTTCTAACTGTCACGTCAAGGACGATCAACTCTTGCTGCGACCACCGAGACGTTGATAGCCGAACCAAGCGACATATATCGTATCAACCTGAACTATTGGATTGGCTGGTTACTCCTCAAGTGACTATTGCCGCATGAGAGAGATGGCGTCAAGACAACGGCGCCGGCACGGTTAGTGCGATGAGGAGGCACCGTTGTCGCTGGTCTAGACTATTCAGCTGTTGGGAACAGATTTCACTGGCCCCTGACGATCGAGCTGTAAAAGCCGCTACGGAACATGTCGCGTTCAAACCGGGTGCCAAGCGGCGATTTACTATCTGTCCTCTGTATGAAAGTTTGACCTGTATATCAATGATATCGATATCGCCCGATTGTCAAAAACTTCAAGCACATGAAGGTTGCAGATGTTGGTTTTTAGAGCCAACGCAGACGGGCTATCAGTGTGTCCACTCACACCTTGAAATCATGCCTTACTCGGCTGCGTTATAACTTGCCCCGGAGCCAGGTGAGCCCTTTATTTCAAATCGAACAGCTGGGGCCAAAGCAAGGTCCAGGCAGGATCAAATCAAATTTAATTGACTGGCCGTCGCGTGCTCGTGGAATTTCGATTTCGCATGGGCCAACCTGAACGTTATGAGACTACAGGGCACCAACGATAAACTAACATGCTCTGGGCCGCTGGTCGTCTCGGCTCCCCGCTTCTAGTCGTTTGTTGCTGGGAACCAAGTGGAGATGAGGGGCTGAAGGCTGAAATGCCCCCTGCTGTGTCATTCAACAAAAAGACGAGACGAGAGACAACGCCTCTGATGAGGTTGGTCACTGATGATTAGTTACATTGGGAGGGGAAGTGTGAAGCTCTGAACTTGGAACATGACGGTACGACCGAGAGACAAGATATAATTCTTATGATTGGGTAAGATCTTGAAGATAAGGCAAAAGAGGGGTGCATAGGTATCATTATCAAAGTGAAGATACTGTGACGGAACCACGGTACATGTGTGCGTTGCAGCAGGTGCACTACTACGCCGAATCCTTCTCAAGAGACCAGGCCAACGATGATTGATATCGCTCGACGAGATAGCGTATCTTGTCACGCAACCATGACCGACATCAACACCACCACTACCACATGTGCAAACACGCCTAGAATCAGCTACTAGTGATTCCACCATCCCGCATCCACGCTAGAGAGAACAAAGCAGACCATTTATATGTCTAAACTCACGAGATACAGACACACACGAGAGAAATAGAGGCACAAAGGCGCCAACCAACGAGTTCAGGGATGAGCCAAGGGCCCAGGGATCCGGCCTCGACGCCGTGACAGCGCCGCACTATGCAAGGATCTTAATGCAGAGTGTGTCGCATTCGAAAAAGAAAAAGACGCTACGGCCACCAGAGCGTCGGGTCGTTCCCAAGCCTATTTTTCGACTTGCAGGAGCTGACGACCCTACCCTTCTCGAAACTTTGAAATCTCTTCCTCTTCCCCCGGACTCGTCTCGATCTATTTCTCTCCCGTCTCCCTCTTCCTCCCTCGACCTATTGTTAAACATAATCACATCTCGACTTTATAATACATTATACCCTTATTGTCTTCCCCAGTCCACTTTGTTTCTGAAGGCTGGCTTCCTTCTTACATCTTTGACTGCTCTTATCTTATTCTTCCTTTCTACCTCCAGTACTTATCTAAAGGTAGTCTAATACGCCATATCTCACCATGGCCACCTACACCACTATGGAAGGTCCTCAGCATATTGCTATTCGAGAGCTCGATCTGAGGGCCTGCCACCCAAGCACAGTTGTCGATAGAGTTGGTGCTGTTCCGGTTTTGAAGACCAGTGCTGGTGAGTTTCTCTGATTTCTTACAATTTTCTCTTCCTTTGTTCCTTCAGGGCCTTGTCCTGGTGTAAGAGCCCCCTGTCGCTCGGTTACTATGGCCACCACAAAGCCTACCCCGGTCACAACCTTGAGCACACGACAGTTCGTATAGGCTTGACTTGATGGTCACGAATTCGACGTTCAAGGGCTGGGACCATTCATTCTATAGCGTCAGAAAGCTCTATGCACGATGGATTGCGTTGATATGTTACCGTCATGTATATTCAACATAGCCGGCTTGGGAACAAACCTCGACGGAACCAAAATGTGTAAACCAAAACACCATGACTAACATCACAACTATAGCTTTCTTTACATTCCTCCGCGCCAACCTTGTCCTCCACTCGGCAATGACTTCAGCCACCAGTACCCCGCAATTCGGTCCATCTGTTCCCTTTTCCTCTTTTGTCCCGCCATCTCCCTCTCCGCTTGCAGCCTCTACGCCATACTTTGGTCTCGACAATGACGATGACATCGAGCCGTTGTCCCTTGAGGTCCTTGACAAGCCTCAAGACAAGGTTGAGGGCATGCGCCTCGTCGCCGACTCGATTGCCCAGATGCGCCAAAGGGCCTCTTTGAACCTCGTTTTCCACCCGCTTTGTCTTGCTGGTCTATCGGCAACCTTGGCTGCCATTTATCATTTCGGCGGCGTTACTCGTGACTCAGGACTCGGTATGACGGTTTCTTGTGGCGTGATCATGAGCTACCTTATGGGTATTCGTTACTTGGCCAACGGTTATATTTCCTTGGCTGAGCGCTTGCGATGGAACTGGCTACGTGCTGATGACGGAGAGGAGGATACCCTGCTGGCAGCTCGACTGAACCAAGACATCATCGGAACCCTCGTTCTTCGCCTTGAGCCCAACCCGACTTCGAACCATAGACGCAGACGATCTCTTTCTCTACGAGGGGGCAAGGGTGTCATTCGCGCGTGGACTACCAACCTCAACTACCGTGGAAAGGGTGTTGGAAAGGATCTCCTCCAAGAGGCTGTCCGTGTTACCAAGGAACGTTGTGGAAAAGATGCTGAAGTTGGATTCGCTCAAGAGCATGCCAATAGCGCCATGCTCCTTCCCGGCATCTTCAACGCTCCCTTCCGACGTGATGAGGTCCGAGCTACCAGGGCTTTGGATGGTATCTTGTCCAACTGGGACCTGGTTAAGAAGAGGAGGTAAATGAGTTGAGTTGCTCAACCATCACTTCACGCATACCAGGGATGAGGAACACCTATCGACGAATCAGTTATCAACAGAGCGCGATGTGTGAGATGACGATGATGAGATGAGGAGGAATGGAAGACGACAAGAGAAGATTTAAAGACTGCTTTGAACGAATACCCCAGAAGACGACGCAATCGACGGAAAGAAGTTACAACCACTTACCAACTACAAAGATACCACTAGAAGAGGGGACACGCTAGAGTGTAGACTCTGAGTTGGGGAAGACGAGATGTTATCGGAGGAAGCATGTAATGGTCGGAGGAGCGACTCTCTTTCTTTTTCTTCTTTTTTTCTTTCTTTTTTTTTTTTTTTTGATATCGTACCTACTACTCGTACAGTCACTTGAGATACCCCAGATCATATCATATTCCTTTCGTTTACAGAAGTTCATAATTTATAGGTTATGGCACACACAGCTCATGATCAATATCAATCAATCTTTCGATTCTTCAAACAGAATATGCCTTTTGCTCAAAACAATGCGCTGAAATGACGCCTAACACCGCTCATGTCAAATGAAAGACACGTAAAATCTGATTCGCAGGAATGATTTGGTTTAGGCCTTGGGTTTGTTCTGGCCATCGTATGTGTCTGGGTCAAACCCATAAATGGGTCGGCCGAACCTGGAGAGACTGTGAATGACCTGTTCGTATGTCAGTGGGTGCTCTTTAACTGTGGCAGCCAGTGCAAGAAACTCACATCGTGAACGGTCACGGTTTTGGCGTTTCTATACTCAACGTATATAACACACATTTGGAGGATCTGATAACGGCGTTAGTATGGGTAGATCAAATGAAGCAGTGTACACATGTTACATACCTGTTCAAGCCGTGACTTGGCTGCAGCTCGGACCTCATCATAGATGTCAGCGGAAATACGCTTCACACCTCCTCGGCGCGCTAGACGGCTATGTTTCACAGCGTCAGTATTGATGCTCATGTGTCTCAGGCAGATAGAGGTGAACATGATTCACTAACCGGATAGCGGGCTTGGCTGTGTCGTCTTGTTAATAGTGATCTTCAGGGAGAGATGAGTGGTATAACTTACTGACTCCTTTAATTGAGTCTCGAAGGATCTTGCTATGAGATTGTCAGTATGCAATTCCACTGTCTTACTTCAGCTTTGGGATTGACTTTACCGATGGCGACGACCACTAAGGACCGTCTTCCCAGAAGCGCCACGAACAGCCTGACCTTTCTTTTGATAAGGCAAGACCTTTCCCCCCGTGTACGTAGCTTGCGCCCTCGAAGGACCGCCTCGGGTAGGTACCGTAGGCATGTTGTGAGGCTGAGGAGGGTGAAGGTGAGTCAAGAATAAGATAAGATAAAGCAACGTGATATCAACTCTTGTGAGATGTGAAATAGCGCGGAAAGGCTCAATCCGGTGTATCTCCTCGGTGCATCTTTGAGGAAATGAATGGTTCGCGTGATCTCTGTGTTGGTTGGAGGGGAGCTTGTGTTATTCCATTGCAGCTGTATCATCTTTACTGGAGCACGTGACTGCGACAGTTAATCACTGTCAATCACTGTCAGGAGAACCAAAGACAGGCAACACAGGAAATCCAAGGGACTAGAAATTATCTTCGTTTATAGAGGGAGAAAACATAGATACAGGTGAAATGATTAGCGGCCCGAGTCACCCACTACAAAGGTTTCGACGGTCGAGGCTTATCACATTCTACGCCATGCTACATAAGGCATTCATTGTATGCTATCGATATCATATCAGATAAGTGATGACTCAAAGTCAGGGTCTATTTCACATTGCAAGAGCAGCTAAACTTTTTGATAACTACCATATTCTCCATCTCCTCTCGCACTCCGAAAAGTCCCACACTCCCAACCAAGACTGACTGAATCCTCGTACCGTGTCTCCGTATACCGAGTTTCGCATTCGCATTCATCGTTCCATTAAAACATTTGTATGCTCCTAAATCATCTCTTATACTTCGAAACAAACAGGCCAAAACGCCTAGAATCCTCGCTGCCCTTGCCGCTAGGAGGTATATCATGAACAAAAAAGGCGAGGGCGACAAACGCCTCGCGCGGGGAGGTATAAATCAAGATGATTCGTGATTGGTGCCAAGACACCGAGCAATGAATCTGACAGTAGCGTTGGATCAATGACGAATGAAACGTCAGTCGTTTAGACTGGCGCGGATATCAAGTTCATTTCGTTACTAGTCGGAGACATTTACAACATCACTCTTCTCATGTAGCTGCAGCAGCGGGCGCAGGAGTTTCTGTCCCTTCAGTAGCCTCAGGGGAGGCGTCAGCGGTGGCAGAGGCATCAGCTGCCTCAGTTGCTCCAGTTGCTTCAGCTGCTTCAGCTGCTTCAGCTGCTTCAGGCGGCGCGCTAGGTGCTTCAGATGCATCAGGTGCGTCGGGTGCGTCAGGTATCTCAACATCCTCCGTTTTCGTTGTTTCTTCTGCGGCCGCAGGTTGAGTAACATCATCAATTACGGGCATGTTAGGATCAATTGGCACATCAGCAGCCTCGATCTCATCCTCAGTCTTGGGTACAGAATCTTCTTTTGAGTCTTCAGAATGTTGCGGCAACTCAGTTGGCTCAGGAGCATCCACGACAGGGGCAGATTCGACGGCCTCGCTCGGTCTAGAGGCTTCCGAAGCCAGCAATGCTTCAGCTGCTGCCTCGATATCTGCTTCTGCTTGTGTCTTTGTGGGCTCTTCGATGGTACGAGGTCTCTTGGAGGGTCTCTCTCCAGGGGCCAAGTTGGCTCCCTGAAAGGCTTGAAGCTCAAGTTCAAGGTCATCTAGACGCCGCTTGAGGCTACTCTCTCGCCGGTGGCTATCCTCGAGCTGGCGGCGTAGCTGAGCCTCGCTCTCCTGTGTTTGCTCCAGTTGAGAGCGCAACTGGTTCAACTGCTGTCCGCTTCTAACGACAGCTTCTTGTTGCTCGAGTTGGCTAAGGCGGCCTCGGAAAAGCTCAATGATCACTTCGAGTTCGCTGACCCGCGTCTTCAGGCTTGAGTTGTGCGCAATGAGCTGCTCATGCGTCTGTGGCGCGTCCATTTTGCGATCCCCGTTCGTGGGAGATGACGCGCGACCTTCACCTGTCGCTACAAAGCCGGTCTGGTAAGGGTCGTCGACCATGAACTGGGACAGGCCATGCGCGTACATAGAGGGGGTACCAGTGCGGGAGATTGGTGAGTCGGCTCCGTCGTGGCCGTTCGATCTCTGGGACGCTCGTCGCGCGGCTTGAGCAGCGTGTGCGGCGGCAGCAGCAGCCTGTCCGGTCGTGTCGAATCCATTTGCATCGGTCGTAGGGAAGCCTTGCGCAGCTGCTTGCTGCTGCTGTTGTTGTTGCTAGTCTGCGTTAGCAATGCGCAATGCCTCTGACGGCATTGGACCAACCTTTTTCTTATTCGCCAAATCAGGGCGCATTGTCTTGACTCGATTGCGGCTCTTGATAACGTCTGTCTTGAGCGAAATTGGCCGGGGTCTACCATGCAGCTTGAGGAACAAGCCACAGGCATTGCACAAAACCGAGCCAAATTCGTCGCGACGCCATAATGGGGTTGTAGAGGTGCTACAATTTTGGCAGGTAGGCTGCGTTGATCCGTTAGTTGCCATCATGGTGCCGGTTGTTGAGTGTAAAGTGAGTACAGTGTAATCAATACAATGCGAAGGCGGGAGGGAGAGCGATGATTATTATCTCGGCCACGATAAGAGGATGGAGTAAAATTCTTTGGGTGCAACGTAACTGGCTGCGCTTGATAAGCCAGATAAGCCTGAGACCCATCGACCATCCCGTAAGGGATTAGTGTGGCAAGGTTTGGAGATAAGACACGTGATTGTATCAATCAGCGGCGATAAGGCCGGGCCAACTGAGCTGGCGCCGCAAAAAACGTGACAGGCCTGGGCAGGATGCATCCGTTCTCGAGATAAGATTGCGGGAAATGGCATAGGTCGGCTGCAGACCCAGCATATAAAGTGCAACGGGGAGAAGTGCTGATAAGATTGTGATAATGAAATATGGTCGCGACTTACCATTGTACTTCCCGATCCCCCACTCGTAGCGGCAGGAGATGCAGTGGCATACATTGCGGGCGACGGAGCGGCCGATGCTCTGCAGACAGGGGTTAGTTAACAATCAATTTTTTGGTCATGGAGGTGTCGGAGGGTTTGTTTGATGGAGGCTCGAGCGCAAGACTGCAGTATCAATCGCGCATTCATTGTCACGGATGGCGAACAGTTCTTTGGGTTATCTTATCTTACCTTAGTTGAGATGTCGCTTCTGTAGCCGCGTTGGCAGCAGCAAGAGCTGAAATGCCTGGTAATACGTGTGGTAATGAGGCTGATGCAGACGTCGAAGTCGAGTCTGGTCGAGAAATAGGATCAAGTCCTGTCTGCTGCAGGAGTTGCGCCCCGTCCTCCTCCATAGTGACAATTGCCTGCAAAACGATACAGGGCTGAAGCAAGGTAAGGTAGGGTAAGGTAAGTAATCGATAGGGAGAAGGGCGCGGGATGTTATCGATAATGCTCGATAAAGATTGTGAAGATGGTGGTTGCTTGGCAGTTCTACTTCTGGCTGACGCGCAAGGGCAAGCGTCGATGACTTTGAGGCGCAATGAGGCTGATGAGTTTGTAGTGATCGCAAGGTCAAAATTCGTGATTTGGTGTAAAGTTGGTAGACACGGAGTACAATGCAGAGTGTTGGGTTGGTCTGGGCTGATGAGGAAAGAGACAAGTTTGAGGTTGGATCTGGAAGGTTGCGATCAGAAGTCAAATCAAGTCCAGTGACCGAGCGCGTCGCGCACTGAAGCCCCCAGTGTCGCTGCAGTAGATGGCGGGCCGAAGGGTTTTAGACTGCAGGTGATAATTAAAGACGCCTTCTAATTGGTCACTTTGCAGTGCCTGGGAATTTTACTTTGTTCCTCTGTTGCCCCTGTCAGAAAGGGACGAGGGATAAGATAAGGTAAGGTAAACTTTAACATTTCGTATTTATGTTCATATACCCGAAACTACTGAGTAGATGCGAGATAATCGAGAATGATGTTGATATTGATTAACTTGCATCCTATGTCTTACTACCGATCATCAATATATAATGTGTGCCTTAAGTCATAGCTTCTTAAAGGAGGATATAATGTCGACTGTTGTCTGTATGGTTTTAAGTCGTCTGATAAATATTTATGTTTCTTGATGTTTTAGACAAATTCATTGTTATTTGACAATCTAGTTCAGTTGATTGTTTGGTCATCTCACTTGTTGTGGTTTAGTGTTTGAGGACATTTAGTGTGACCTCTTCACGACAACAAAGTTGCCACCAAGTTGACAATCGTGAAGTAAGCATCTCATAATATGTGATTAGAGACTATGAACCCCTCTGTCCAGTTAAAATAGACAGTACATTAGCAATTTTCGCTTGTCATGTCTCCTGTAAATTCCAAGGATCATCTGTAGGGTAAGTTCAGCATCATGGGACCATTTGGGCATGATTTTGAGATGAGATTACCAGCCCAGCCCGGCGCTGATTTACAATAAGTGGATGCCGGAAGCTACGGGAATTACATTAGCACATTAGTTTCTTCAACACTAAATAAGCAGTTTTACTCCTATTCAATGACATGCGTGGCGCAACACTGGACATCTTCATGTTTCTCGACATGCTGTAAGGAGGATATTCTGCAGCAGTGTAACATGCATACAAGACACTGTACTAATATAAAAATACTGTAAAAATATAGACGCGTCTCGGTACGCGTTTATGCTCAACACACGTCATTCCCCACATCATCGATTCTGACACCAGCCACAACCATCATCCAAGTACCCCTCCATGACCCAGGGGAAAATCAGGCGGGTGCCGCCACATAAAAGCAGGCCCAGCGGTGTGAAAGTGACATCGATATTTGGGACTGCAGCTCTAGTATCCAATCCATGCCGTAGCCAGCCTTGGGCTAATTAACGACGTCCCCAGCATTTCCTTCGTTCATTTCTCGACCCATCATCCCATCAACCTCATTCGAAGCAGAACCCTTTTCTCTCCCTCTTGCAAGCACTAAAACACCCTCATACACATTCATCATGTTCAACTGGGCCAAGCAACAGTATGTTATAGACTCTTCCCTCAGATCCTTTCTTGACCCCACCATGAGATGGACCCTGGAGAGCTTCATGTAAAAATACTGACCGCTATAGACTGGCCAATGTCGCCGGCACTCAGGAGCCTATCTACGGCCCCTCTGCCATCAAGTCTGTCGCTACAGAGGCTGAGAAGACTCCATACACCGAGATCTCTCGAAATGACCTGAAGTGGCAAGCCATGGACTCTACTTCTGTTGAGACACACACCTTTTACGTCTTTGGCGACAACGGTCAAATCGCCCTTGCTCAGCTTATCTATAGTAACGTAGCGTATGTCTCGAACTGTCCAATATCAAATGGCTCTGCTAATATCTTCAAAGTGGCATCCGAACAACCTGCCAGTTCAACGCAAAGGTCTTCAGCTCAGACCCTTCCAAGCCCCACCTCTGGGCCTCTACACCCCTCAGCAACCACGACTTCAACGAGGACAAGACGAGTTTCTACGCCGACGACTGCGCGATCGAGCTGTCCGAGGATGGCACCTACTACACCATCAAGAGCATGAACGACCCCAACGCCATCGTCAACCTCAAGATCACCCGCTCCACACCTGGTTTCCAGGCCGGAACCACAGGAACAACTCTGTACGGTACAGACATGGCGAACCCGTGGGGATCTATGCGACACGCCTTCTGGCCTCGCTGTGTTTCTGAGGGTACCATCACCACAAAGGACGGCCCCATGGATTTCAAGGGCAAGGCCTTCTTCGCTTACGCCCTTCAGGGCATGAAGCCGCACCACGCTGCATCTCGATGGAACTTTCTTAACTTTCAGGGTCCCACCTATTCAGCTGTGCTGATGGAGTTCACCAGCACTCCCTCGTACGGCTCTACCCTCGTCAACGTGGGTGGTATTGTCAAGGATGGCGAGATTGTCATCGGCGGCGTCGACAACACGGCCACGCACACTCAGGTCAAGAAGGATTCAGAGAACGACTGGCCTGAGCCGAGCGACGCCAAGTACACCTGGGCCGGAAAGACCAAGGACGGAAAAGCCGTCGAGGCCTCGGTCGAGGGATCTCTCGGGGAGAGGGTTGATAGAGTTGACGTCATGGCCGAAGTCCCCGGGTTCGTCAAGACGATTGTCGCAGCTGCAGCTGGCACAAAGCCATACATCTATCAGGTACAGTTCCTCAGGTTTTCCTTTATTTAATTTCCGAGAGTCTTGGTCTGAACTTAACCCCCTTGCTGACTATAAAATCTATAGTACCATCCCAAGCTCTCCCTGAAGCTGAAGATTGGAGATGAGGAGATCGTCGAGGAGGGCACCATCTTTACCGAAGCTACCTTCATCTCATGAAGTAGAAACAGGATAGAGTAAGAGACGATGCCAACTCTTTTATTTTTTAGGTGTCGTTCTCGAGGACCTCAATGTTTTTTTTATTATTATTGTTTTTTCAGAGTAACGACCTTTGCATCAAACATTGGGTAATACAGTAATCAGATGGGACAAGTCAAGTCAGAATCGGACTTGATCAGAAGGAGGGGGAGGAGAAGGGACGGCGTTGGAGACGGACGGACAGGTCTTGGTCAACTCACTCGCTTAGGACTAACTTAGATGGAACAATGATGCCCTTTCAGCTTTTGAACTATCTATTCTATGTTGCACGAACTGACTAACTGACAAACTAACAAACTAACAGACCAACCAACCAGAGCTGTAGGCTAACTCAGGTTAAACCCGATCTTTATTTTGACTGACACGTCCTGGACGCGTAAAGTTCAGGTCTTGTTGTTAGTAGCTCGCGGGCCGATAAATAATGGATGGATACGATCATTGTATCCCCCCTCGTTAGCTGAGATCATCGAGCACGTTCCCACAGTCCTATTGTCTAGTTCCCCATCAAGCCTTTCTCACAATGGATAGAATGGATATATTCTACCATCGAAGGGGTTTTGTTAACTCTAGAATTTATCAATTGAGGGAGAGAAGCCAATAATATTGGCAGTTTATCAGGTCAGGTCTCTGCCTCTGCCCCCCGCCCACGATATCAAGGGATGGAAAAGAAGACACGAGCTCGCTCTCTCCACTCCCACAGGATCCTCATGTCTCGCCCGTCCGTGTCTGTCTCGTCACAATCTCTTAGCCTCTTTTTTCCTTTAGGCTCCTACTGTGACCTGCAGTAGTTTCTCTTCAGACTCCTTTTTTGTCTGCACGTCTCCTTGCTTTTTCTAGTGCTCCGTGTCTGATCATCCGAGTCGCTGCAGCTCACTTTCTGTACCTGACTAGAGGATTTTAAGCCTCCACACACTGAACCGAACCATTTTTTTTTGGTTTGGTTGGTGGAGACCTCCATCTTTGTCAAGGGTCACGACTTATACGCGCAGAGAGCATTCCTCTAATGTAGAACATTGATGTTTTACTCAGACAGTATTGGGCCGTCCAGCCCCTGGAGATCATTTTTTCTCTCTAATTACATGGCTTGGGGAGGATAGAGTGATGGCACTAGTGTCAGGTTTACTCGAGAGGAATTGAATATAAGGATTCGAGGATATCCTCTTGAGCAGATAGTATCACCATCCCTCGTCCTTTTACATCTCCCTCAAGAGTAATATTCCATAACTTGGTCTCCCTCTGAGATTCCTCTCTTTTTCATCCTTCAGACAAGCAATATACTGAATACCATCAAACATCAAACAACAACAGCAACAATGGTCGCCTGTACCTATCACAATGCGTCTTCGTACGCCCCAGTGTTTCCATCTCCTCTCAACCCCACGAACCATGGACCCGAGAACAAATATGCCACAGCTTCAGGACGCATTGTGCGCCGAAGAAGAAGTCGACGAGGCCCTCCTGGCTCTCACACTCTCACTCAACGACTCCTCCGCGTAAAGGCAGCGGATGCTTGGAGAGGACATGTTCTGAGCGCTCAGGTTGTTCAGTACGAATATGCTGAAGCTGCTGTCATGGGATATAAAGCACCACCAAAGAGCCGAGTAAGTTATTCTTCAGTGTATCTCATCTCACCAAGAATCTCATCTAACAATGATCCAGAATTGCCTGTATTCAATGCCCGCTCTCAAGAACCTCGGCCTCAACTTCTCACTCTCCGATGCCCACCGAATCGCCAGCAACATCCGTCTTCCCGATCTCACATGTCTCAGGACAAGACGCATGGTGTTGGCCATGGGCCTCGTCGGGCTTCTCCCCGCTCTCAAGGTCCGCGATATGCTCAGAGCAGCTGAGACATTATGACTTACGCCCAAGGGCCAAGATGAACGAAAAGCCATGAATTTTATGATAATTGGGATTGTACTACTACGCCAACATTTGTTAGGCGCGGCGCGTTGGGGAGAGGACCTTTTCTATAGATATACCCGCGTACTTACGCCTGTTTCTCCTTTACCCTTGCCTTCACCTTTGCCTTTTCCTAGGTATTCACACCAGTCTAATACAAATACAAATACTTCCAACCGTTTCTTTATCCGTACCAAAATACACTAAAGCCTCAGTACATAGGTATCATACATCGTCCAACATAACGAAAACTCATGCGTAACTAGTTCATCATCTTCTTGCTCATTGATCTTTCTTATCCACCGTTTCAGTGGACCCTGGTTTCTCGGCTACCGCACCAGGTGAACTCTCTTTAGGTGGGCTCTGACTATCTGGGTCTTGAACGGCTTGCTCGACCTGCCATATAGCCCTCTCGAGCTCCACTTCAAGAGCCGGCATGTCAAGAGTGTCTGAGAAAGTCTGAACTTCCTTTTGTGTAAGAAGGGTACGCTCCTTATTGTCCGGCTCCTCGGCTGGTGGGGCGTGTAGTGCGTAGAGCTGATCGAGCTTCTCAGATGGAGCTAGGCGTAGGAGCTTGTTCTCCAGCAGCCATTGGAGATGCTTTCCACCTGAGATGGCTCTGCCGTGTGACCATGCTCTGTAGACGAGGTAGAAGAAGGGCAGGTTAGGGATGCTGTGTGTGTTAGTCAGCGAATCGAGAAACAAAAAAAAAAAAAAAGCAAAGAGGATGGTATGTACTCACATGGGTACGAGCGCAAATGGAATAGTAATCGGCATGCCGACAATACACCACACAAGCCTCTTTTTGTGCAGCGCCTGACGCTCCGTCGCAAGAGTCTTGAGAATACCCTCCGCCTTATTCGGCGGTATCACCGAGCTCGGGAAGCACAAGTCGACCTTTTCCTTCATCTCAATCTCCTTCCCACGGCGTCTCACCGACAGAGGCGGTACAGACTTGAGACCCCATTCCTCATATGGGATGCGACGAAAAGCGTAGTTACCGTAATCGACGACCTTGCGCTTCCACCCAGACTCCATCTTCTCCCATTGCGCCCACGTCTTGGCCGCCCATGCAGTGCCCTTGTCAACATATGTTCTGCCTTGTGGCGCAGTATTTGCTTCGAGCCGTTTCGCATAGAGGAGAGTTCGCCGCGTCGAGAGCGGTAGGAGGTATAATCTCATCATCTTGGCGGTCGTTTTGCTGCAATGCGCCAGAGGGAGTAGTAATGTCAGAGTAGAATAGCTCGGCGTAAGAAGAATCGTAGAACCAGCAAAGTAAACTATCGTAGCATGACGTCTGTAATATAAATCTTTATGGCACGAACCGCACGGATAGAAAAGAAGCCGGTGAAGGAGGAAAAAAAGCGACTAGGTAAGGTAGTTGGAGAGGAATTGTTTGCCTCTTGCTCAACAACAACTTTTGGTTGGGAAGAGGAATCGCACAGGGATTGTATGATAGAGAAAGGCTAGAACCGTGGCGAAGCTGACGACGATGATTTTTTTCTTCTAGTGAGCTCCAGAACTTGGAGTTTGTTTGGAGCTGGAGCTTGCTTGGTGTGGGAGTGGAATCGGAGGCCCCCAGCCCAGAGAGAAATGGACGGTGACGCACATGGTCGTCATGGTTGGAGAATAGATTAATACTTGATTTACACGTGCATCTTCTCTCAATTTCTGTGAATTCTCTATACCACGAGGATGATTGATAGGACATGATACTCTATTACTACTATACCTTTAAACAACATATTTTTTCTCTATATAAAAACAACAGTCTCCATCTTCCTCTACTGCATCTTCTGAATGCACCGCCATGGCCAAGAGATTCAACCTGCACGATTCAAGCCCCCACTTCATCTCCAACCCCACCACAAATCGACACTATCACCAATTCTCACAAATCACCGACTTGTTACGTATTTTCCACGAGCTACTTCAACAATTCCTCGGGCGAATGGTTTAGTGGTATAATACTCCCTTAGCATAATTCATCCGAATAATCTGGGAGTGGTCCAGGGTTCGATTCCCTGTTCGTCCATTGTTGGCGGTTAGATTCCGCTGTTATACCTTCTTTTTGCCGTTTTTGCATCTGATACTAACTCCCGATGGGTTGCTTGTTGCTATTATGGACCCTTGGATTTAGCTTCAAGGGTCCTTTTGTAAGTGTTAACACATGCTGAACCTTATTAGATGCCCCTTGATCAACATGCATATTCACAATGCCCTTCCCAAGAAGCAAATCTTTTCAGATCACCAGACTTTACACAATCGAACAACTCGAATTCCCCTGAAAAAAGCCCATCATGTCCTCATCATCACTCAAGCCATGTCTCATACAGATCTCGATCTCAACGCTCTGACATCCCATACTGAACACCTCCCAAAAGCCTCTTTATGCAGGGCGACTCTTCACAAGTCTTTAGCCTACAGAATCTGTCTGCCCACACTTACTTCCCCATAGTTCGCATCATGGAGATTTTCTTTGACTCGAGCCCCGTTTGCCTTTTCGGTGCTACAATCGACCGATTAGTGCTCCCAGATGTTTGGTACCTGAGACATTGGAACTGAGACCTACAGCTTTGCTTCTTCAAGCTCCGAGCTAATTCTTGGAGCTCTTACGATAAGTCCCAGGACACGTATTCCAACTGGAATTGGTATTTCGCGTATTGATCAATTGGACCGGCTCTAGATTCATTGTCGCTGAATCAACATGCTGCGCTTCAATGCCCCTTCTATCCTGTATGAACTCCCGTCTCTTCTCAATCTATAGTCGTATAATAAAAATGCGCACTTTCAAGCCCAGACTTATTCATCTTTAGCTCCATGCACGGGACTCTTTGCGCGTGAAGCTCCCTTGCCCACAATCTTCTCCGTCCAGCTCCACCCGCCCGACGGCCCCTGCGCCTCTTTGCCCTTGTCCTGCTGATGAAGCGCCGACGGGGACGTTGGCGCAGGCAGATCACCTCCAAAATCAAGATCACTATCGCAGTCGCTATCGTGCCAGTCTCGCTCGCTCCATGTCACTGAGTCCGCTCGTTCCGTCTTTGGCCGCTGGTGCGTTGATGCGTCGCTCCCTCTCTTGGACTGCTGTGACTTCGGAAGATCCGATACTTTATCCATAGCTTCCCGAGACTCACTATCTGTTCGAGTCATGCTTGCTAAGTTGTCTCGACTCTTCTTGAGCTCGGCTCCATGCTCGTCAGGAGGCTCGTTCATGTTGCGGGCCCGCTCACGGTTGTGTTCGTCCTCGTCACGGAGGCGAGAGGCCGCCGAGTCGCTGAAGTGGGCATCGACTAAGTGCTTGATGACAGGCCAGCCATACGCGTTGGCAAACATGCGGCGGACCAGAACGTTGTTGTGAGCATCGGGCTCAACCTTGACGAGAACCTTTCTCCACGACAGGTCTTTGTGGTAAGCTCTTGCAATCTTCTCCTCAACTCGCATGTTTGACGTGTCGATAATTTCATGAATATCTTTATCGGGATTCGTGTTCGCTGTATCATCGTAGTCTTTCGCTGATAATGAACTGTCCTCATGATTCACATGAGGATATGGCGACGAATCTGCGCTGCTGGTAGAGGCTTGTCCTATCGAGTTCTGTCGTTGGCCCGTCTTTCTCCTGACCAATGTAGTAGGGCGTCTCTTCAATGGTGGACCAGGTATATCGGCTGGGTGATAAACACGGTCATGGAATATAGTTCGCGGCCGCTTTGATGGATCAATCAGGTACTCAACATCGGGCACCTTGGGGTTGAGTAGATCACCAGCAGATTCAAAGATAGTCGTTCTTGGGGGAGCAGTCATCTCGTCTTCGCCCTCATGCCCAGTTGTAACCTTGGACTGTTTAGTTAAAGCAGACTCAGAGGCAGTATCAACACTGCCATCAGCCAACTCATCAAGCTTGAGAGTCTGACTCTTGGAGTATATCTTCTTCTGCTTCTGCGACACATTGGGAGGCTTTGGAGGCTCATTACTCTTGAAGAAGTTGAAGAATCCCGCCAATGGTCCACTGTTGGTTGAATCGGCAGAGTCAGATGGTACCTCATCGCCATATGGCGTTGCTACAGAACGCAGACTCGCCCTGTCATCATCAACCATAGCCGTACTTGGTGGCTGTGGAACCTCGCGCATATTTTCGTGAGTCTGAGGAGATGAAGTACCAGACTGTCCTGCTGGGCCGTTTCCAAGTTGCTTCTGACGAGCTTGATTCGTGCCCGTTAATTCAGCCCATCCGAACCCAACAACTGTTTCAACCAAGCCAGCATCTCGTCGAGCTTTCTCAACACGCCCGAGTCCCTGCCAGTCCAGGAACAACAGACAACTTGTGCGAAGCGGGACAATTCCATCATTGACAACGTTGGAGTAAACAGTTCTGTTTCGGAACTTCTTCAGCGCGGTATGTGCAGGACCAGTAGGTAAGATCCTTAGAAGCGGCTTCGACTCAGGTTGTGTCTCCCCATAAACCTTCTTATGCGCTGTCTCTCCTAAGTTTCCAACAATAGCACCCCAACCACTCCGTGCAAGTGTCGGCGCTCTCCATGTCAGACCAAGATCCTTTCCTGTCCTGCCAACGAGACCAGAGTCCAGAGCAAACTTGACGTATAGAGGGTTTTCGTTGCTTAGACCTAGAAATGGTGTAGCCAAAGCAACAAAGTTGATCGGCTTAATGAGGTCGAAGAACTGCGGTGAGTGTTTTTGTATATATGCAATAGCGTATGTCTGAACAAGACCACCAAGAGAGTGAGCAATGAAACTTATGCTGGTAATCTTGTATGGACGCTCGGCCTTGTGAAGATGAGCCCCATCCTTGCCGAGGTGTATAGTACTATGTTTGTGTACCGCTTTCTGCTGGGGATCGTGCTTGTCAAAACTATGAGTTATAGCATCCGTCATTCCTTTCCCTGTCGGTAGGAATGGCTGATCTGGGTATGTCATGGACAGGACGTATCTAGCGAGCCTCTTCCCGAGATACTTAATCCCTCGTTCAGTTTTGGTCGAGTTGCCGGAATAACCACGAACAATAACCTCTTCATCATCATCGTCGTCATCGTCTTCACCCTCCACTCTGTCCATGTCCTTTGTATCGTGAGAGTCTGATTCGACGAGGCCATTACCTGATTTCTTCCTCGCGGCTCGTTCCCGGGCCCGCCGTGCCTTGGCATCGATCTTGGCTTGCTTGACAGCTGCGTCGATGCTTTCTTTCATGAAGAGCATATCTGCGCCAAGATTGCTGTGCAGACCATGTGTCAGAACCACCATGTGGACCTTTTTCTGTTTCTTTTTGGGCTTCTCTGGTTTTGATTCATCGCCTTTTGTTTCAGGATCGCCAGTCTTGACGACACTTTCTACATGTTGATCTGCACCTGAACGCTTTTCAGCGCGACCTTCTCCTTTGTCATCCCAGCCTGGAAGTCTAGGTGTGTTCCACAGTGCTGCAGTATCTTCGACCTTGAGTTGTATCGCGCGAGAAAAGACACCTCGTGGCTGCGCAGCATGATGTCCTTCTTTGGCCTCTACACCTTGTTGGTAGTCGCTGATCTTTCCAGGCTGAGGGACTTGGGATTGTCCACCGACCACAGGACTCGAGTTGCTGAGGCTTAAGGACTTCTTATCACGGGCCAACACAACCTCGAACCCAACAGCAGCAGAAGTCGAGAATAGAATCTGTGAAGAAACCTCAACAATCCAACTAGCGCTTTCATGATCATGCTCTGGAGCTTTTCCAAACCCTCCATGACTTCCTAACCCGGCACTTTGTCGGATTGTAACCGGAACCACAAGCTCACATTCCCAAGAGCCTCCCGCCTTGACCATGGGCTCAAACTCCGGCACTCCATAGCGCTCGGGATATTCGAATTTCTCGTTGGGATTGAACCCTGCGGGGTAAGCGGCGGTGGAAAGAGTATACGGCCCGTGAACGAAAGCGGCTCGGAGGGCGATGGCCGAAGTGTTGCGCACGCGCAGGAAGAGCTTCTCAGGTGACGGTAAGATTCGGTCTTGAGAGGGTATGTATGTTATAGTATATCGAACGACTTCGCCTGTCTTGAGGCTGCCGACTTGATGGAGGAGAAGCATTTCGTCGCAGCGCGCAGGCAATCAAAGATGTCAGGTCGTCGTGGGACGGGACAGGTTGGTTGTGATTTGAAGCTGCACGTGCTCGATAGAGCTTATAGGTATTCGAGGGTAAGATATTCTAGAGGGTAAGTTTTGACGTCACCATGCCTTTGAGCATTTATTTCGAAACACAAGACCAAGTATCAAGTATTATCGCAGGAACTAGAGGAATAGTCGATTTAAAGAAACGATGACGGCGAACGGAAAGGAAAGGGGACCTCGACCGAGGGAGCCGAGTTCGTAAACAGTGGTTGACTGTAGGTACCTAGAGAAAAGCACAGAAATACAAGAACGGCAAAGACACGAGCAGAAAAAGGGTCTAGAAACAAAACATGGAGCACATGCAGTGTAATTGTATGTACAATGACGGTAAGCTCGCCCTTGTTTCTGTGGTGTCCTCCAATCTCGCTCCGTCGAAACCGGTCATTAGAGAACGATGGGGGCCAATGAGCGCTGAGCGTCGACATCACTCCTATGGCGGGGCAGTTTGTTTTAGGGGGGCTTGGGGCCTACGGGAGTCGCAAGGGCCCGAGCTTCCCGCTGAGTGAGGTCGGGTCGGGTTTAGTGATCAGCTGCTGCTTGCTATGGGCATCTCATTCCACATTACGCGGTCATTTTTGAACGAGAACGCTACTACATTCCGTGCCTTGATATTAAGTTCTGGGTGACTTCATTCATTTAATAAGTTAGACCCCTAGAATTCATACTAGTTTCTCTTCATTGTGAAAATGGCTTTTATAAGTACATAGTAGTCCTTTGTACACGGTGCCAAAGAGATGTTGGCTGACTAAGATAATCATGCCATGCGTCTCACCACTTGACACATTATCGATTGGGATCAGAGACAGGTAGTCTCAGTAACTATGGACGGTGAGCAGGACGATGAGAGCCTCGCCATTGAAAATTTCAGCCGTCATAGCGATCAACTATCACCAGATATTCACAGAATATACATATCTCACAATGGCCAGATCATCTCAACATATGCGAACTCGAAAAATGATCCAACCTGCTGTGTACACTATCCACCTCTTCACGATGCCTGTTTCCCAGACGGGGTTCAGACTGTTCGGCGGGACAAGTTTGAGGAACTCGAGAGGCTTGGTCCTGACACGGACCTTGTTGCATACTCGCCATACATAGAGGGACCTGTTAAAAAGGCAATATCTAGGTGCCGGTCTTGAAAGTCTTGCCCTACGATAAAGCTGACCCTTGGGAGGTCGTCTTTAAGTACTACTTCTTGTGGCAGTATGCGCAAATGTCGTGGAAGGAGATGAACCTATGGATGCGTCATCCCCACCATCCAAACATTGTTCCGTTTGACCGAGTGGTCGTTGACGAGCTTGAAGGGCGCATAGTCGGATTCACCTGCGACTACGTGCCTGGCGGCAACCTAGAGGAGAACAAGTCTCGCGTTTTCAAAACCAAGTGGCTACAAACAACTCATAAGGGTCGTAGATGACTTGAATCTTGTTTATGGGATTGCACATCAAGATATCGCACCACGAAACTTCCTGATTGACGAGCCGAAAGACTATCATGCTCTTTGATTTCAATTTCGCAGCCCGCATCGAATGCCCTTCACCTGGAGAGGGTGAGAGCTACGTCAAGGACCAAAACGATGCCAAAGGTGTTATTTTCACCACCCAAGAGATTATTACTCAAGATGATAATCTCCGCAGTATTCCCCATGAAGATCAGAACCTCGGTAACCTCGGGTCAAAATGGGTGAAGCATCTGGAGATAAAGCTAGACTATTCAGTCGAATCATATCAACTCATGTTGAAGGAATGGCGGGAACGACGGGAAAGAGACTAACACTCAAGCAACGTTTCAAGGCCTATTGAATGGCCGGCAATGCCCAAGCCACCGCAGAAGATCATTTCTTTAAAAACTGTACAAGAGGAGATGACCTCTGTCGTAGTGGATAACTGGTATAAGAGGCGGCAAGATATCTGGGATAGAGGCGATAAGGTATTAAACTGGGAACGACCACCGCAGAGGCTGATAGACAACGGGATTCGGGTGCTCTCCAGCGACGAGATAGTCAATTGCTAGTAAGCTAGTTTCTCTGGATGCCGTGTGTGACCCAGTACGCGTACGCAGGTCTACGAAGTTAGCTAATATCCGGCTTCCTCGGAGGTAAATGCACGCGGTAGTTCTGTCTCAAACCTCGGAACAGAAACCAAGTCAAATACACCTCAGCAGTAAGGGTGTGGTAGTCCAGGAGGTCAGGAAAAATGCATAGTTTCTGAAGATATATCAAGCAATTCGATTTTCTCTCCTTATATAGTGGTTAATTATGCTGCAACGATATGGGCTTAAACAATTGCTTTTGATTTGGCCAGTGCATTAATTCAAGGATGAACAAGAAGTTGAAATTTAATTATACAACCATCACAATACAAGATTTGCATCTACTCTTTCTAAAAGTCTCCTAGATAGGAGAAGGACACCAAGTAACAACCTGGCTATTTCATCGCAATACACATTCTGTATGCCAGCTAGTCTAGTTAGCAATGACTGGAGGTGCGGTATCTAACCATAACTTGGCGAAATCCCAGGACGAGTGCTATTTACTTACCTTATCTGGAGCTACCTCGGAGGGAAGGGGAGATAAGGACCGTTCTTTGCTTCTGGAGAAGACCTATTTGATATCATGTGTGGAGGGGAGTTGCTCAGAGTGTCGTTCCATCACATGGTGATTTGTCGGAAATACTTCTCTGACCAGTTGCTCAATTTCATCAACGCAAAGTGATACTATGAGATCGGATTAGTATCAAGCCGGTTAAGGACTTTGTCCTCCTTTAAACCATATGGGTCAATGGGCTAATTCTTACCAGTTGCAGTCGATATGCTCTCATGGAGCCCTAGGGATTCTCACTTGGACCATTCTTGACTATCCAGGTGGTGAAGTTTCTGAAGTATGACTTTCAAACGTATCATGTCTGACCTGCGTACTCTATGTGAATGCAACTCAGAATGGCTCTGCGCCGATGGGATCCTGCACATATCAGGCCCTTGTTAGTTTTGGCGCAATAGTGGAAAGCTCATGAGGTCGAGTTGAGTGGTTGGATAGCCAATCACGGATGGAGTACCCCTGAAACCCTGGTGGATGTAACGTGGTGTATGTGTTGGATAAACCCTGGTATGTACGGATATAAGCCCAAGAATTACGAGAACCTCGATGCTGACTGCAAATATATCAAAAGAACCTTGACAGGGTGCTCGTTTTAGTGGACTGCACTGGGGTGTCCATCGTAAGCCCAGCCGGGAATTTTGCCGTCCCGCCTATAGTAACCGCATAAGGGTTAAGTTTAAGATCTTCCCGCGTAGTTTATTTCTATGCTTCAACTTAAAGTTGATCTAGATACCTAACTACAGATCCCATAACTCCACCCAATGATTACTCTGTATCATTGTTGTTTTGTTGTGTAATACTTGGAATTGTCCTATACCCTTGCCTGAGTGTTGGTCGTTCCTTAAAACCAACAGCCAAGAGCAGGGGTCCCGATAACTGATCATGTCAGTTCATGGCACTTTTGCCTCGAATTGCTGATACTACCTTCCAAGCTGTCTCAGACCCAGATTATTGAGCACGACAAGGCCTCACAAAGCAAAACAAACCCGTAACGCATGGACATAGTGGCCTTCATTTTCATCTCGAAGGAGTTGGAGCCATGCAATGTATTGTATGTTTTGGATCTCTTTTCTTTTTGAGCTGTTTAACGTGTCCGGAAATACGACCGTAGTTATAGTTACATCGGAAATCTGCAGCATCAGCCTGGCAGGGCCAAGAACCACGAACCATATTGTATTTATCGTTCCTTGCAAGGTCGCGGTGCATTAGTGCTCGTTTCTTACACACATACATGAGTCGATAAGAAATTCTGATAGTTCCAAATAGGAAGGAGTATCAACACTGGATGCAATGAGTAATCAACAAGAAAGCACCTCGAGCTGTCTCATCTACACACGAGGCTCTTCACCTTAACAACGCCAAGTCTGCCAAAATGCCATTTCACGACGGCGAGTTTGACTTGCTGTACATGAACCGTGACCGATTCGACTTCAATCTTCACTTCGAACAGCTGTTCTTCTCTATTCTTCCATGCACCTTGTTTATCATATGCTCACTATGGCGCGCTCATACTCTGTCGCGCAAGCCCTTAGTGGTTCATGCACCAATCTTCCAGCTCATCAAATTGGTATGCCATCGCAGAAACATATATTCATTACTAACCTTGGTACTAGGGAACTATCATCACCTATGTTGGCCTTCAGATCGCGCTCCTGATTCAAGTGGGCATGGACTCTTTCCACGTCACTCCAATCTTCGTCGCATCTTCTGTTCTCAATCTCATAGCAGCTTTGGCTATGGTGATGATCAGTTATACTGATCATAGGAGGAGTCCACGTCCCTCAATCCTCCTGAGCACCTTCCTGTTCCTGACTCTATTGTTTGACATTGCTCAATCCCGTACGCTGTTTCTGCTCTCTGGGAGTACACCAGAGATTACCTACAGTGCCGTTTTCACAACATCTTTAGCCGTCAAGGTTGTCATTCTGTTCCTGGAAACAAAGTCCAAGAACGAATGGATAACATGGGACAGGGATGAACACAGCCCTGAAGAAACCAGTAATATCTTCTCACTCGGCGTCCTGTCATGGCTTAACAGTATTTTTTTGCAAGGTTATAGATCTACACTATCGATGGATGATCTCTACCCTCTGGATGTCGCGCTGCATAGCGAGCAACTCCATGATAAGTTCTTGGCCAACATGGACTACAGCAAACTCAAAGGAGATAGCTACGGTCTCGTCAAAGTCCTCGCCAAGACTCTTATTGTCCCTCTCCTTCTGCCAATCCCTTTGAGACTCGCGCTTCTAGGCTTCACCTTCTGTCAACCATTCTTCATTGAAAAGCTGTTAGATCATCTTTCGCAGCCTGAAATCGAAGCCAATGTGGGGTATGGTCTTATAGGTGCTGCAATACTGATCTACCTTGGTATGGCTGTCTCGGCAGCTCTTTGCTGGTACGTCAGATCATGGTTACAAAGTCATTGAATAGAGACTGACATATGACAGGTATCTTCACCACCGCATGAGAGCAATGACTAGATCTATACTGGTGACAGAGATATTTTCCAGAGCCACACAAGCCCGCATCGGAGCAGACGACCATAATGCTGCCCTAACTCTGATGAGTACCGACATAGAAAGAATCAGACTCGGCCTCAGAATGCTGCATAATGTCTGGGCAGGGGTTATACAGGCTGCCCTAGCTGCCTGGATGCTGTATATCAGGCTGGGACTGGTCTTCCTGGTACCCATAGGAGTACTTGTGGTATGCTTCACTCTCTTGGGAGTTCTGGTAAACTTCACCGGAGATTCTCAGAGAGCGTGGATGACAGGCGTGCAGAAGCGCGTCGGTTTGACGGCTACAGTCATTTCCGGAATGAAGAACCTCAAGCTCTCCGGTCTGGCTTCCACTGTGAGCTCCTTTGTTCAGAAGTTGCGAGTAGAGGAGCTTGCTGCTGGTGCTCAATTCCGCAAGATCTTCATCGTAGCCGCCATGCTTGGCTTCACACCCATGCTCATCAGTCCTCCCCTGACCCTTGCGTTTACTCGGGCTTCACTTGATACCTCAAAGGTCTTTACAAGTCTGGCATTTCTGATGCTCCTTACCAACCCCCTCTCTCAGATCTTCACCTCTATACCCGAACTCGTCTCTGGAATTGCCTGCATCGGACGAATCCAGGCCTTTTTAGAGTGCGAAACCCGCCATGACTTCCGCCAAGTCCTGTCTGATCGCAAGAAGAATCTCAGTTTCACCAAAATCGAAGCAGGCATGGGTAGTTCAGAGATCAAAACGACATCTGACTCGACTATGATTAGCATAAAGAGTGGCAATTTTGGCTGGAAAGAAGATGTCTTTGTTCTTCAAGATATCAATGCACGTATCAAAAAGTCTTCTCTCACCATGGTAGTTGGGCCAGTAGGCTCAGGGAAGTCAACCTTTTGCAGGACTCTCCTGGGTGAAATCCCATTGAGCCAAGGGAGTGTAGTATTGAGTATGAGATACCCTCGGATCGGGTTTTGCGACCAGACTGCTTTCCTGTGGAATGGAAGCATTCGCGACAACATTCTTGGCTTTTCACTATACAGCGAAAAGAGATACAACTCGGTCGTCCAGGCCACAGCATTGTCAGTGGACTTTGCCAAACTCGCTCAAGGAGACCAAACCAATGTAGGATCCAATGGTATTACTCTGTCAGGAGGTCAGAAACAACGGGTTTCCTTAGCACGTGCCTTGTATCTAGAGACTGACTTGGTGATACTGGACGATGTCTTCAGCGGTCTCGATGCAGATACCGAGCTACACGTTTTCCAACGAGTATTTGGACCTGGGGGCTTACTTCGAGAGAGACGCACGACCGTTGTATTGTGTACTCATAGCGTTCGCTTTCTCCCATTCTCTGACCACGTCATTGCTCTGGGTGACAACACTATCAAGGAGCAAGGGAGCTTCAAGGAACTTGCTGAGCAAGGAGGTTACGTCAAGAGTCTTGGCATACGTGATTCAGCTGAAGATGACGAGAGTGACGCTGTGTCAGAAACAGAACCCTCAAAAGAGCAGACTGAAGCAGAAAGGGATGCACATGGCTCACCAGACGGGTCCCCAACAGCCGAAGTCAGCCTCGATGACCCGAATCGTGCAACGGGAGACAAGGCGGTTTATAAGTACTATTTCCTGAGTATGGGACTCTTGGTGGCCTTCAGTTGTTTCTTCTTGGCTGCTCTCTGGGGGTTCTTTACCAACTTCCCCACCATCTGTAAGTGAACAATGCTTCAATGTGTCACATTCTTCACATAACTAATGGGCTTATCTACAGGGATCAAATTTTGGACTGATGATATATCATCCGACACTCGAAGTCACTCTCATGCTTACTATGTTGGCATATACGCGTTGTTGCAGGTCTCCGCTCTGATCTCTCTGTTACTCCTCGGTATCACTCTTTTTATCGTGTCTATCAAGAGAGCTGGTGCGAGTCTGCATCATGATACACTCACGACGTTGATCCAGGCCCCATTGTCTTTTTTCACACAGACTGACACCGGCGTTATTGCAAATCTTTTCTCACAAGATCTCAATTTGATCGATACTGAACTTCCAGACGCTCTGTTGAATACCTTGTTCTGTGTGAGTTATGTGATGAGCAAAGCCTGGTTTACTACTACTAACATCAAGGAATAGGTTTTCCAAGCTCTCGGTCAAGCTGCAGTTATGCCAATTTCATCGGCGTATTTGGCTATTAGTTATCCGTTCCTTGCTGTTATACTCTATTCGGTGCAAAGATTTTACCTTAGGACTTCTAGGCAACTGAGGCTGCTCGATCTCGAGGCTAAAAGCCCCTTGTAGTAAGTGCTACAGCAAAACCTTTCTCCATGGAAAATTCAATAACCTACAAACTCTTAGCACCCATTTCATGGATACTGTGAGGGGAATCACGACTCTGCGGGCTTTCGGTAAGTGGCTGGCCCATGCAGCAAGTTGACGAGCTGTCACGCTGGTAATTTAGGAATAAATCATACTAATGATACGAAGGCTACATCTCGGATGAAGTTTCTAAGAATGCTAGGCTGCTCAATAGAAGCCAGCAGCCCGCTTACCTTCTTGCCATGGTACAGGAGTGGCTCAATCTCGTTTTGGACATGGTAGTCATGCTGCTGGCAGCAGTATTAACAATACTTGCAGTTAGACTGCACTCAAATTCGGGTTTCACGGGTGCTTCTTTGGTTACTCTTATGAGTTTCGGAGAAAGTCTCTCTGGTATCGTTATCTACTACACACGTCTCGAAACATCCATAGGTGCCATTTCTAGGCTCAAAACTTTCAACGCAACAGTCAAGCCTGAGGGTAAAGAGGGAGAGGACATGGTACCCCCCGAAAATTGGCCACAGCATGGCAGCGTGAAACTGAACAACGTTTCAGCGAGCTATCAGTAAGCGCAACTCTCTTTCAGGTCCTAACAAGAGAGTAATTGCTGATAAGATACTTATAGAATAGAGAGCTCAAGCGATGGTGAACCTGATTTGGCTCTTGATAACATTTGTCTGAGTATCAAACCGAGAGAAAAGGTGGCCATTTGCGGCCGGACAGGCAGTGGCAAATCAAGTCTTGTATCTTTGCTGCTGAAACTCCTCGATCCCTTACCAGACACCCCAGATGAAGGTCTTCTGATTGATGGTCTCCCACTTAACAGGCTAGACAGAGATGCTCTTCGTCAAAGAGTCATCGCGGTGCCTCAAGAGGCCGTTTTCTTGCCCGACGGCGTGACTTTTAAAGAGAACCTGGACCCTTCAGGCCTCTCGACCTCGGATGAATGCAAATCAGTTCTTATAGATATCGGGTTATGGGATTTTGTTCAGGGTCGTGGTGGAATCGATGCTGGCATGACGTCTTCAACTCTTAGCGGAGGCCAACGACAACTGATGTCGATGGGGCGTGCTTTGCTGCGACGGCGAGCCCGAGCACAGAAGTTAGCAGGCTTTGGCAATATGAGAGAAAATATGGAGGACCAAGGTGGCTTATTGCTGCTCGATGAAGTCAACTCCAGCGTCGATCAGGACATGGAACTCATCATCAAGCGGATCATCGAGACAGAGTTTGCCGCATACACGGTGATTGCCGTAAGTCATCGCTTGGATATGATTATGGATTTCGATACGGTTGTTGTTCTCGATACTGGTAAGCTTGTTGAGGTTGGAAATCCTCAAAAGTTGGCTAGTACAGAAAGAAGCAGGTTTGCTAGTCTTGTGAGGGCCGGGGGAAAGTAGGTGTTGATTGTTGATAGCATATCTACTTGTCAATGTATTGGCAGTATAGATGCATTCCTGAGTAACTAGCTGTACTCATACCTAGAATTTGCCCTGGTCCTTTCATTTTTCAAGCTCATGTTCTAGTACATCTTTTCCCGACCAGGGAGTCATCCCGCTGCCCGAGAGACTCAAGTTTGGTTATCAACACCGCGGATATGGGACTTGACTCCTTGGTTGCTGTTGTGTTGGGTGGCTGGTGGAAACTCACATTTGGCTTTGAGATTAGCACACTCGAGGTGCTTAGTATGGGAACGTTGGAAGCATTGGGTAAGCGTACTGCGGATGGGCTCAAGGGGTTCTATGGCAACTAGAATATTGTTGTAGGTGACGTTTGCATGGTCGAAGCCTTTTTATCGTTTTAGTAATTGGTCTGAGACCATGATATTCTGGGCATTGTGTAAGTTCTCAGCTGTGAGACCGGATAGAGGCACTTTGAGAGAAGAATAAATAATTTATGAAGAAATATCAAGGCTAGATGACATCAAGTATTATCATATCCTTCTCAGATCTGATGCTCACACTCACACTCACACTCACGCTTATGCTTATGCTTCTACCATACCATGACATGCCGTGCGTCTAGAGAGTTCTGTTGGCCTTTGCGTAACATCCCATGCCTGCGACAAGTTCCCACCAAAATTAAACTCTAGACCAAAAAAGAAAGACTATCATACAAAAAAGGACAATCTATCAATCTTGCTCAAGATAAAAATGTCTAAGAAATTGGTCGTCTCATGCAGTAACAGCTGCTGCAGCGGCTATCTCCCCCTCGGGATCACCGGGCTCAACAAACGTCCGCCACACATCGATCCGATTCGTCCCCGGTGTCCGTGGACCAAGACCGGCGAGCTCGGAAGACCTGCGGTTCTCACTACGTCGTGTACCCTTTCGACTGCGCGAGCTGTGGCTGTAGTACGAATCGTCGTCGTCGTAAGTATTCGGATCACGCTCCACGATCAGAGGGCCTACACCTCCGCGGTATCCCTCCTCTATCACGGGGGGTGGCATTCCCATTGGTGGCGGGCGCATGCCTGGAGAGTCTGGGGCGTAGCGGTCTTCGGCATGGCGTCTGTCCATGCGGCCGCCGTAGTATCCTCCGCTTCTGGGGGTGCCTCTTTCAAAGTCTTTGGGTGATGGGGGAGCACCGCCGACGACTCTGCGACCTACACGGCGAGGACTGTCGCCTGAGTAAGGATCGCTGGACCTAGGTATTTCTGGAGCACCGCCAATGTCGTATTCGTAGTCTTTGCCGTGATAATGTGACCTGCGGACCAATTCGTCATCACGTTCCTCCTGTTGTTGGCGCATAATAGCTTCTTCATCGTAAATCGGTGGTCGTGTAGGTTTAGATTTTCGCGGCCGTCTAGCAACACGAGAATCTTCTTCTGTGCTATCTTCACGAAAGACTTGAATCTCGCCTCGATGTGTAACATCTGGCTCGTGATCGGATTCGGGGGCATCAGGGTCGAACCATGGACAGTCGCATCTTTTGGGCTTCTCTCCACAAACGAGACAGAATTCGGCACCACATCGACTGTATATGTTAGAAGAATCCACATTCAAGTGCGAAGGAATACTCACCACAAGGCATGATTGTCGCCCTCTCGGAGCTGAGCTGAAGCACCGCATCTATAGCATCTCTTCCGCCCTTCAACTCTGACATATTCAAGAAAACTCGCCGTCTCTTCGTCCCTGGGACACTTGCTCGCAAAGTGCCACCTGCCATTACAGGCGACACAGACCTTAGTGTTGCACTGATCACAGCGAGCAGCTTTGCGTCCCGTCTCGCGATCACGGTAAATATCAGCTGGTCGAATCCATTCACCGCATCGTCGTGAGGGACAGTAGAGCCTGTTCCTGAGGGAGTACTCAACAAACTTCTTGTTCCATATTCTTTTGAACGTAGAATCAAAAAGCTTGTCAACATGCTCCAGACCAATGTGGGCATCGGTGCAGCATGTTGGCGGCATATGTTCAGGTTCTGTCATTGATTGCTTGAACCGCCTCTTCAGACAGCTGTGGCACATGCGATGGCCGCAATCAAGTTTGGGACATTTGGATATAGGGAGTTCTTCTAAACAGCCCTTACAATCACGGCTGAAGTATAACTGTTAGCAATTGATCGCCACAATGTGATTGATGCCACTCACATTAGACGTGGTCGGTCTGGGGATGAATTTCGGGACGAATCCAAACCGCTGCGGGCTATACTTGGAGGACGACGCGAAGACTCCCTAGAAACTTCAACAGTTTCAATTGTAGCTATAGGGAGTCTCCGAGGACGGCCCTCACGGACTAATTCACGAGACTCAACCACCTTGGCAGTTCTGATTCTTGATTAGTATCGGAGATAAGAAGCAATTGTTAAAAAACTTACCTTCTAGACGCTACAGGTGGCCGAGACGCACCAAGCACACTGTTAAATCTTGTGGGAAGACTGTATCTAGGTGTATCGCTGATCTCTCGTCTCAGAGCAGGTCTGCGGTCTGGTGAGCCTCTTTCAGAAGAAGCCTGTCGATATCTTATTTCTCTTTGGTCCGAAGTCGATGGCGACGGTATTCTATTCCGCCTCCTTGGTGTTCTCTTTTCATCCGGTGAACTGAGATAATCGTCTGGGCTGGGTGATCGGCGGTGTCGACGATGATGGCGTCTATGTTTGTCCTCTGGTTCTTCCACCACAACCTCTATCTGGTTCTGATCGTCGCTGTCCTCCTCGCTCTCACTTTCACTCTCGCTCTCACTATCTGTTGGTGGTGTCGACTCGGGCGTAGGTTCTCTCCGTCTTCGGACCACCTGCCGGGGCCTCGCGGGCTCCGGGTGTCTACCCCGTGGCTTCATAGCCGGCCAGCGCTCATCATCCTCGTCGTCTTCGTCTGCTTCATATACTGAGAACTGAGGGCGTTTCTTGTAGACGTCTGTCGAGGCACGCATCAAGTGTGCTGGCGGCATGGGCATTGTAGGCGGGTATGCATCGAGGCTCATACTCCTGTGGTATCCCCTGGGTGTCCTTCCGTTGGGCCTTTGTAGTTCGTCGACTCGGGTCCGATGGGGCATTGGGTACTGGTTATAGGGCACGACGTCACTGGGGCCGTACCAATCGTGAGATCCATATTCAGGGCGGAGGGGCCTGCGACGCACGAGTGGAAGTCGGGCCTCTCCGTCAGCGACGTCTCGATCGTATCCTAGCCTCATTTTTGCAGAGTGGGATGGATGGACTCCTGCAGGACCCAGAAGGGGGGGAAGACACGGCACGGCACAGCACAGCACAGCGCAGCAAACAGCACAGCTCAGCGCGCGCTGGGCAGTGGACAGCGAGAGTCTGGTGTCCTAGGCTGGACTAGTTTATATGTCGGAATGCAACGGGCAAGGGCCAAAGTAGTCGTGATGACGAGCGGTCGAGCCACTCAACGAAGTCCACGCTGCGTGAGCAATTGCACCCCCCAGATATGATTGGAGTCTGGGGGCTGATCATGCATGGCAACCGCAGCTTGCAGCGTCACGTCGAGGTCGAGTCGAGTCGGAAGTTGGGGCGAGAGGTAGAGAGTGGAAAAGGATTGGATGTGTGTGGTTCTGCTTCTGGTGCCTTACAAGTTGGGCCGCGAGACGACGTTGTCTCTCGGATGGGCCTCAACGAACTAGTACAGGAACAAGGAAGAAGTGAAAAAGAAGATAGGACAGAAGAATATCAGAAATTCGGAGAGGAAAAGAGGAGAGCAACACAGACAATCTCCATATGCAGACCTTGAGCAACGTTTCTCAGCGTCTGCACTCTCCGTTAAGCTATGCTTCCACAGGATAACGCGGCAGACCAAGTTTGGGCGTGGTTTAATGGCCAGTTACCTCACATCACCCTAACGCATCAGGCATCTAGAAACGAATCAAAGTGCCCCTCCCCCGCGTGGGTGGGTTTTGAAAATGGCCAGGCGAGGCCAGGGGGGTTGGGTTGGGCTGGGTTTATTGTAGACCAGGCCCTGTCCTGTCCTGTCCTGTCCTGTCCTGTCCCTTGGCTTTTGCTCTTAGACCCCGTAACGGCTGATGTTGAGTTCATAGAGATAAAGTCATATGTGCTTGCACAGCATAATACCGTACGAGCTAGAATCATACGAGTTTTGACGGGCAGTTCTTGTCCAATGCTAACTTCGTGGGTGGCTGGTATCCCCAAGCAAGAAAATATGAGACTGTGGATGATCAGTTTCTGTCGGTGTGATGTCACGTGGCTGAGCTAACTGAGGCATTGGATTACACCAACAGAGCACATGAACGAATCCCCAGATATTCATTATCCACTAGGCCTTTGTTCAAGAAATGCAAGCGCTGTATATGTAATGCAAGAAATATCTACCATTGCCTGTTTTTTGATCCTCACCGGAGAAATAACATCACTGTGGCAAGATCTGACCTCTATCCACAGACAAAGACAGAACATCATGAGTTGAGCAATAAATCGCCCCCACTATCATCATCAATTAACCCAACCCCTAAAACCTCACCCGAAACTCTATGACTTTAAACCCATCTTCCGTTCGCGTGCGGTTTACTTCCGGACCTTGATCATACCGGCGATTTCTTCATGTGGGTCATCAAACTCGGCCCGGTCCGGACAGCTAAATTCCTGCCGATCTCTTGTGATTTTGACTTCCTTAGCAATCTGCAGGGTCTTTTACACCCCTATAGTTAGTATTGTTATCCTTGCGAGCATGTGCCTACTACGTAGGAGTCTTATGTTAGGTCCATGGTGTCACCACCTTATTCATGCACTTCTACGCAAGTAAGATGTCTATTACATCATGTCTGTCATATGTGTAGAACCAATTCGCTGCATTCTGCTTCTCCTTTCTGCATGAAGGGTCCGGCAAGCGTTGGGCTCCATCACTGCACAACGTCATTTATGTTGAGGTGTGAGAATAATCGCTTATAGACGCATCAGTGTCCTAGGCTGACTGCCATGATATTTTTTTCGTTTATCTTAATGCTCTTAATATTGTACAATTAAACAAATGGGTATAGATGCTATCATAAGAGACGTCATCATGTTCTTTGATGGTTAATCAGAGCTGAGAAATCTGTACGCCAATTCCCCCAGGGAACCAACCTCCAGCTAGCACTGGCAACTAGCTTATGCATGATCTACATTACATCAATCAGAGATTCCTTATACTAAGATCATTCAAGTATCCTTGGAGGCCAGAGTATTGGGAAACCCCGGCCACCCGGCCCGCAGAACCGTATTGGGCTCAACATCCAACCAATAAAGTCATATTCCCCGACACTGCACCCCAGGATATCACCCCAGAATTATCTTCTTGGGGCGACATTTCAGCCCACCAAGTTTCTTGGGGTAGCAATTGCACCCAAGGGGTGTATCTTGGTCGTATGGGAGTAAGGGGCGGCGCTACTATTGAATAACGCCGCAGTCTGAAGTTGAAGTAAAAGAATAGAGTACGTCAGAGCTGGTGACGAAGTAGCCTTTTGGTTTCGTTTTGAGTGCCATCTACCAATCTGACACAGATCGACCGGCACCTACGGAGTACCGAGGAACGCGCGTCTTCTCACCTCTGCCTCCTTGAGGATTTCCGAGGATAGACTCAAGCTAGGGGCCAGGGTTGCATATCGCTCAACTTCTATCACAACATCATTGATCATTTGGTCCAGCGCCTCACGGTGAGGCACCAAGGTTAGCAGAATGCTGAGCAGCGACGGCGACATGCTGGCACCCATGATGAGTAGCGTTTGGGAGACTATCGATAGAGCTCCTTGCCAGATGTATGGCATATGACCGGCATGACTAGGGCCATGTTAGCTATTAATTATGCTCGAAAGGAAATGGAGACTCACTGTTCATGGATATGTTCAAGCTGTCGAATAGAGGCCTCCAAGCACTTGTGGCAGTTCTCCCGCACAGCAGGATCTAGTACTGCTTGCTCGTTGTCTAGCACTGCTAGAATGTATGGTCGATATATAATGGTGCGACAGGCAAAGAATCGAAGTCGAAGGACAGTTTGAACCGGATCTTGCAGCGCATTTCGAGTGAAAGGAAATTGCAGTGGCAGTGGTAAACTCTCATACCATTGGCTCAGTTGGTAGTCAAGCTCTGCCACCACCGGATCCAGGCTTGTTGTTGACGCAATTGAGTCCTTAGAATAGATGAGTTGGCTCACTCTATTCAACAGTCGACGTAGCGCAATCTCTGCAAGGAAGTACCAAAGCTCATCTCGACCGACTTGCTCCGATTCGTCTCCTTCAAATCCACAGGGCAAGCCAACGTTTTCCTCGAATTGAACAACCCCTGAATGAGGCAGGTCGAGTTCCGCGAGAAGATCACTCTCGAAGAGCAGTGCATTCCAGTAGATTCGCTCCACGAGTTCTCGTTGGTGGCTTGGGATACGGCTTGGGGCCATAAGTAGCAGCTGTAGTTTCGTGCTTGTCGTGCAAAGCAGGTTCCATGCCTCCATAGGGCGGACTAGGTAAAAGTGATAAGCAGCAGCAAGAAGATGACATTGTGCCGCCACTACACTGTTGGCAGTCATCAATCCTGGAAGCAGCGACCATGCTGCTGTAAAGTATTGCAGTCCAGGGGGATCTTCCTGAGGCAAGATTCTTGAAATGCTGCCATGCAAGCTTGCCTGACCCAGGGCAAGAACAAGAAGCACAATGCAACTCTCTGGCCCCTCTCTGAAACCGTTGGACAAGGCTGTGCGGTATTGGCTCCTCCAGGTATATGGGTTGACGCAAGCATACCAAATATTGACTCTCTCGAAATAAGCCTCGATGTAAGCCTGGGTGTTTGACAAGTCCACACAAGGAGTTTTGGTCAGGGTGTGGAGTGGTTCTCGTGCCATTTCCAGTTGTAGTAGTATCTGGGGATCGCATGGTCGCGACACTAAATCTCGGATCAAAGGCCATTGGAGTAAATGCATAGTGGCATTAGTGTGGACTTTAGGCATGGTAGAGATATTGGTTCCGGTCGGTTGGGCGGACCAAGTCCCAAATCCACCATTGGGGATAGAGCCAAAAGAGGCAGCATTGGCCGACAGCATCATATTGTCTCCATCAAGCCCCGTGCCATTGCTCATCCCAGGCGAATTGTCAGTTAGGTTTAGTCCATTCGCTGTTGTGTTCACCATATTCATCTGAAGGAGATTTTCAATGCGGTTCAGACGCTCCAAGATGAGCTTGTCACCAGCGTCAAGCTTAATGCCTGGCTCTCTGTAGATGCATTCAGCACCAAGCTCTGTACAGAGCTTGCACTTTGGCTTTGTGCCATCGCAACGGGACTTCCTCGAACGACAAACCTCGCACTAGTGGGAGTCAGTATACAAAAGCGGAAATGATATGAATAAACAAAATAAAAATGGTGTAGTGACGCACAGCAATAGTGGCCCTACGGCGGGGGTAATCGACACCCGTTTCGGTATTCCTCCTTTTGAGTGGGTTCGAGCCTTCATCGCTTGAGACCTTTTGCGCGCCATTGGACATGCTGTCAGGTCTGTTGTCAGATGACTGCGAAAGATGCCGAGATTTTTGAGATGCGTTTAGTATGCCCTCCCGACTGAAACTGGGGGTCCGCTGGTTTTTGTAGCTGACAGGGGACTTGAGCGAGGCGTCAGCCGACATTGCTGTAAGTGAAGATATTGGAAGTTCGAGAGAGAAGCTGTCGCGTGCAGGTACCGTGAAAGGTCGCGCTCCGTTGAGAGAGATTGAATGGAGGGATTCGCCTGTCGATGATGCGGACATGATGAGAGATTGGCGTCAAATAAGATGGGATCGAGGAATGGCCTCGAGAATAAGTTCTAGTTGAGTTGGTGCAGTGGCACGAACAAAGCAATGATGCGCACAACTCGAAATGCCCTTTCAGTAAAACAGCATTATGTAGCAAGGCCTATGGTCGGGAATGGTGAGATGAGCATCAGACGATGCGACGAAAGCTCACGTTTCAGAGCTCTATTAAACTTGAGCTGGTGAAGAGCGACTGGTTTCCTTGGGAAATGATTCACGGTTTGGGCGTTCCAATAGAAAATTGAGCAACGTCAGTCTCACAATAAGAACACCGAAATGTTCTCGAGACACTGAACGTTGAAAGAGGCGTCTTTTCCTGCAACCGAGATGGAGGAGTAAATGGTTATGTATGGGGGAAGAGCCAGGCCAGGACAAGGGTCTCCGAGCCCCCGTTGTTCGTAGCTGCACTTGGACTTAACCCCGGACCCTAGGTCGGCGGGCGGTGGAACTCGGAGAGGGTGGTGGAGAAACGGGCGGGAGAGACTAGGTAACAAAGGTAGAGAGTCAACCTGGGGGACTTTGGAGAGATGGGATGGGTCATTTATTGGCCCAACAGAATCGGCCGAAGAAGGCATCCAACAATGGATAGACCCGGTCAACGTGTATGTACTCGGTCAAGGTACCTGAGAAGTTAGTTGATTTTAAGCATGGCATGACATGTCGAGCAAACCCCGAAATGACTTGTTTCGGGGGCAGTTTTGCTTAAAGTGGTGGTGGCGTACGTTTTGTTTCTTCGTACGAAGGCGATTCGCTTCCAAATCTGGGGTCTCAGGGCGTCAGCAAAGAGTGTCTGTAGAAGTCCATAATAGTAGCAACTCTGCTCTGTAATGCACTGTGGGAATAAAGCTGCCTGTCACGTTGTCCTGGTCTTCCTGAAGCGTTCGCAAGCATCAACTCCATGTGTTCCCCAGAGGATTGGATGGCTCAAGCCAGTTGTTCTCGTTTAACCCACCATGACAGGGATAAGGTTGAGATGGAGGTGGGCGGCTATTGAGGGGGATTGGTGGGAATCCTTGCAGCACGACCGTTTGCGTGTGGAGAAGCGATTTCTGGAGGATGAGGTTCAATTTCTTGCCTGAGATTGGAGTTGTTGACACAATTTTTGTTGTCCAAAGTTGGTAAGTGTTCCATGATGGAGATGTAGGTTAAATGCTGTTGTTGCTTCACATGTGGATTCCAGGCACATACTGTGGTTGAAGCTTTGGGGGAAGAGCGGAAATGTCGTCCCATGTTGCGCCTGCCGTACTGCCCTTGCAGCAATATCAAGAGTAATAAGAGAAGGAACACATGGGAGAAGCTAATAAACATCCCAGTTCTTCCACTCCATTGCTTGAAATGCACCTGGAACTAAAACACAACAATATCATGCCTCATCCTTGAGTTTAACGATGTGATCATATTGCAATCCTCTCTTTACCGTCGCTATTTGACATAATACGATCCTCTTATTGCCGAGTACCCCATCTTGTAGATACGTCTCCTCCAAATGGTGGCATAATGAGCCCCGAATAATGCTTCTCTACCACGATTTGACAAACAACGGTACCGTCACCGTCAAGGCCATGAATGGTTCTAGACCCCGGCGGGGTCAGAATCGCCACGAGTGGAAAATACCTTCAATAGCAAGTGATTGACTGTCTCGGATGGCATCCGGACCTCTCGCTCATGACCATGGGGTCTGCAAATCTTTCAACCCCAGACGGACTTGATGCTTACTTGGAATTCCACTTCCTTACCTACTTGGCGATTTTGATATGGAAAAATATTTCAAATACCGATCTCCGACTCTTCCGATATATTATGATGACGCACACACCTTTGTTTCCAATAAACGTGGCTTTGAAATCGAAATCTGGTCTCAGCTTAGGATGCTTACACTGACTTATTTACATTAGACCGTTGCCTTGCCCAGACGCACCGTCGCTCGACCTCACCCATCATGACAAGCGCTCATGCGCCCGATCCATGTAACGGCCCGAATAGGAGTGCTCTCCGTTGGAGCCTCGCAGCCCAGTTCAATCCAAATCTCAGCCCGTGACCAACCTGGGGTTCGGTTTTAGCCTGCTCCGGTCTGGGGTGCCGTCTCGAGACGCCTGTCAACCTGCGGGGAAGCTTAAAAGGTGTGGCACGTTCTGTCCGCTTACGGAAAACTGCTGGCAAAATTGTTTGATGGATCTTCCGGCTAATTAACGCTCGCCTTAATCTACCATGTCCATAGAGAACTCCAGACGACGGCACGGCACAGACAGAAACCCATCGGTTCGGGTCACAGCTTGAATATATCCAGACTCTCGGGTAGACGATGCCTTCAAATTGAAAGACACGTTTCCAGTGAGGAAGAACTCAAATAGATGATGCTGATGATACTGTATGTACATCAGGCCTACTCAGTAAGCTTTATAGCGAGATGCTCAACCATTTAGAGGATCGAGTCGCCAAGGACCCGTGCCGCTACCCACATCGACAACATCTTCAGGGTCTTCAACACCCTGGCCATCACCTTGAGCCTTGCTACCAGGCTGTGACTGATCTCCAATTTCACAGTCCCCTCGATTCCCATTTTGGGCATCCGGGAGATTCAATGCCCGATACTACTCCGGCAAGGATTTCACCCGCGGGAGAGTAACAGTCTTTTAGTCGAGGCCGGACGGACTGACAGCCTCTCATGTTCTCCGAGATCGCTGCATGAAAGACACAACAACCTACACGCTAATGTAGTGTGCTTCACATCATCCCCTGCGTCACAACAACACGATCGAACAGTTGTGGCAACCCAACGCCAATCAAGTGAACAATGGGCAACCATAAAGTGTCCCTGATTCTGCAACCCACAACTTCTTCGGATCCGGCAGCCGTCAACCCGAACCTACAAGTCAAGGTGTTCAAGGCTGGTCCTGTCTGCATATGAGCAATTCCTGCAAATTCAAGACGATATCCATAGGTTTCAGGTATTTGGACGGGACATACGTCATGAAGCTCTCGTTCTCAGTAACGTCAGTTGCTCGAACGGGATGCAAAGAGAAACGGATGGACATTATGACGCCGGACGGAACCCAAGAAGCTTTGAGACAACTTTCTTCAAAGAGCTAGGCTTATGGTCCCTCGTAGAAGATCACGGCTGTAACTTCGCCTTCCAGCTCTGCAAAGGCGATGAAATCACCCAGAATTCCAGTTTTGGCATCCCTCTCAATGATGACGACACGGCTATCACTTTGAAGAGCCACTGCTACCAACGTTCCCTCCTTGTTGATAGAGAAGTGGCGAGGAAATCTGCCTCCACATGGAACATCTTGTTGGAGAATGAGATGCCCCGTTTCTGAGTCAATTTTGAAACTGAATAAAGGATCAGATGGTACAGCGCCGTGACTGGTGTCAAAGTCTGGAACTTGAAAAGTGCTTTCATTACGAGACGAGATGATCAGGAACTCTCTGTCTGGCTTTGTTCGAAAGTCAGAATAATCGCAGCTAAAGGGTTGTGAACACACTTACTGATACTACAATCTCGGCAGCTGCAGCGCCTTGCGGCACGTCTTTGCCTTGCCCATGGATGCCACTGCTCCATATTTCCTTGAACCTGATAAACTCGCCACCATACACGACTTCGTAGCCGATTATAGTATTGGCCAGCTCGGTGACAAGGTACATGAATGTCTTTGTCTCCTTGACTACAAAGGCAATGTGTCGGGGTCCACTGCCGCGAGCAACGACCAATGGATCCAGCTTGGACAAGCTTAGGTTCCCGAAACCAACGCCGTATATGTGAATCATATCTGCTCCCAGATCAGGGACAAGAATAAACCGTTTGCTCGGATCAACGACTGCAGCATGGGGGTGGGATGCTTCTTGTCTTGAGGGGTCCGGACCAGGCTCAGGAAGGCTGAACTGTTGGGCATTGAGCGACGTGAGATTTGCTGGATCTTGAATGTCCCAGGTGGTGAATGCCGAGCCGCCACTGAAAAGCGTTAGCCGTTTGATGCTGAACTTTATGTTTGAACGGTGACACATACTAGTGGGCTACTGCCAGCCCGTAATCCCACTCGCCATATATGACCGCACTCACAGGACCAAAGACTGTAGATGTTTTCGCCAAAGGCGTCAAGGTACCGTTCTCGTGCGTCGCAAAGGATACCAAAGACCCATGCTTCCCATCTTTTAGTCCTTCATCGGTACAATAGAGCACTCCGTTGTACCAGTCGAGTGTAAGCCAAGAAGGGCTTCCGGCACACCCATCTGTTGTGGACAAGGTTTCAAGTTTCACAGGCGTATTCCGATACTCAGCAAGGGAGAGGTTTAACGTCGTGACAAGTCCACTGTAGGACGCAACATACAACAACACATCTGGCTCGTGGTGAGTGTTGAATTCAAGGATGTCATGACTGTGGCTCCAGTGCGCGCCTCTGCGGTAGTAAGTCTGATATACGCAATGGAGTAAAAAGATAGTGATAGGCGCGGCGAGAAGGAGTGCTGAGACGAGAAGTGTTATGCTATTATCCCGGAAGGGGTTCCTCGAGAGTTTCTGACGGCTGAGGAACTTCATTATCTCTAGTCGAATGACAATGTTATGGGAGTAAGTTGAGGATTATGACGAGATTAGAGCTGACGCAGCGTCACCGCACTAACCGCAAGCTATCAGCCAGGGTGAGGGCATAGGTGAAACAACAATGCCGATCAAAGAACGAAAAGATTCAGGCCAAAGATAGCAATTCTGCGACGATAACAAAATGGAGGTGAAGATGCAGAAGAGAGATTGAGCCTTGGGCTCTGAAGGAATACACTAGAGAAGCCGTGCAGACCGGGGTGACACTATGATGACTTCGTATTGCATGCAAGTATCACCAGTTGGATCTAGTGTTGCCGCTAAAAGCATGGGTTTAGAGTTCAGCTCCCAACGTCGTTCCGCGGGGAGCGATTTGTTTCAGAAACAGTTTCAGTTGACTGCATGTTTGATGATATTTTGATCATCGGATGATAATTTTTAGTATATCATACTTACCTGGGTGAGGCAATATACTAAAGCTTTGGGCCCTGATCCCAAAGGATGAGATTATATCAGCAGCATAAGGGACTCTTTGATGGATTTATTTTGGTATCAAAACATCATGAGAAATGTTTTCGAAGTTGCAAATATTTCTTTATTTTTAGTATCCTCTTACTTCATTTTTGGTATCTCAAAAGCACTCCAACCAACACCTCACCCTACACTATCTCTACCAAAACCTGTCACTAACATCTCCAAACACATTCTTTTTGCAACTAAGCCTTTTCTGACGGAAAGTCCTGAATTGCAGGCGTCGTGGTTCCTCTCGATAAGGACATGCTGTATGGAGCCTAATGAACTGTTTAGCTTTGTGCAACCTCGTAGGTGATGCTGTACATACCAGAACTTCCTTAGCGTTACATATTCTCCAAGCAAGTTTACGAACACTTCCATCTGCGGCCACTACAGGTGGCGCAAACTCAATGCCAAACATTTCTCGAATGGCGTAGACAATCCTCTTGGCATACTTTGTGTCACGCTCGACGTGGCCTCCGAAAGGCTCCTCAGGCTGGTTGGGTGCAATATCTGGATCACGGTCCAGGCAGTTTTGGACAACTGGAAGAAGTGCAGCCTCGACTGCTTGCTCGTACAAGCCCTTGGCACCAAGATTGACGTCCTCTTCGTCAAACTTGCTGATTCGGATCTCGAAAGGTTCTGAAATCGTCATGGCATGATGGTGTCCGTTGTGATGGTATCTGAATTCGAAGACACCTTGTGTCCACCACAACTTGTCACCTTCAAACTCAACTTCACCTTCAACCAGATCGGTTTCTGTGATCTCAGTTGAAGTTACGGGATGTTCTTCGACCACAATGCTAACATCGGCAGTCAAGGCATCATAAGAGCCGGCGTTCGTAGGTGCCCATCGTCCCAAAGAAGATACCTCAGTCGTTTCTCTTGAACGATTGTCGGTAACCATGTAAAGACCAATCCAATCTTTCTTACTGTGGTTGGCAGGGGCCCTCCACTTCACTCGAAGAGGTGCTCCATATTCAAAAGCCATGGTCTTAACTGGCTTAGGGAAACGGCCTGTCAAACTCTCCTTGCCAGTGTACTTCTCAACGATAGGTGCGTTGTTAACAGGGGTGCCCTGAACAGAAAGAGAGTATAACTTGGGATCATGGCCTTCTAGATCAGGAGCAATTCGCGTGATGGTGAGTCGTGCGGGAGCCATATTGAAGAGAGCCGAAGTATCTCGCACGATGGTCTTAACACCTGCTGCGAATTTAGGCCGAGCAGTATCAATAAAGTCCTCAACGAATTGGCTGGTGTCATCCAACACCTTGTCGACACTCTCTTGCCATCCCTTAACGGGAGGAGGCAATGATTTCTTGATGAACTTGGTAAGACCTGCTTCCTGACGTAGGCTTCGACCATAGATCTTTTGCATATGGGGTCGCTCAATGTACGAGATGTAGTAGACGGTCAAGATCTGGGTGAACAGGGCCATGAGGAAAATGGATCGACTCCACGTAATGAGTGCGGCACCCCACACTGCAGCCGTTCCGAAGAACCGGTCAGGGTTGTTCAGGAACCGGTAAATAGACTTGTAAGTCAATTTAGCCTGTTGATCGAAGAAGAAATCGCCGCAGAACCAGCCAAACTCGCCGAGAGAATCATAGACACTGAATGCGGTCCACAACTGAAGGGCAACGAGACTAGCGCCAAGAACATGCTTGAGCAAGACCAGGCCATAGGCCCAGTCTTCAGGAGGCGAATACATCTTCCAGCAAGCGGCGACAAATGCAGTGTTACACATGATCATGCTGATGTGGTGGAGGCCCTTCCATTGGCGCCAGGCTTCACCAGCACTCTCGCCGAATTTAAGGAAGTGGCGTGTCCACATCTTGTTCTTAGACTGTTGGTCGAGAATAAGACCTAGGCCGAGATGATACCAAACACGCCAGGCTAGAGCGTGGAACACGAAAGCCGCCTGCCATATGGCAGTTGAAGGTGTCACAAGAGTGAGGACGGCTACATAGAACGGCATAAGAATGACGGCGAAGTCAGGGACGCGGAACAAGTCAAGATTGCTTAAACCAACAAGATTGTGGACGGGGGCTGGCTCGTCTTTCTGGGCGGGCGTAAGGGTCTGCTGGTCGAATGCACCTTCAAGCGATTTCATATCAGCGGGTATGGCATCACTTTGACCCCCGGAGACGGTTCGCTTGCGAGGAGGAGGTGGGTTGTAGGTTTTCTCAATATGGGGGTTCTCGACAATCACAAGGAATGCGAATTGGGCCAAGTGAGCGAGGATCGAGATGAAGAGAACCTCATAGCTAGCAGCCATCATGGAAATACCATAGTAACCAGCATATCCGATCGAGTACATGGGGTGAGGAGCCATCTCGAAGACACCGTCAAAGGTCAAGTCTTGGTCAATGAGGTAGAAGAAGTCTCCCCAATACCAGGCAAAGTCTTTCACAACACGGTGAGCGTCGAGTTTCACCCAGAGATTGAAGCCGATTAGGGCGATGCCAACAGCCCAGCGGGAGAAACCAATCAGAGGATTCTCTCCTTCAGGGGTGTGGCCACAGACGATGGCGAACAGGCAGTACGACACGAAATCACACATGAGGATCAAATCAACAACCCTTCGGAAGACCAACCAAGTATTGTACTCAATGGGGGCCTTCTCGAATTCATAGTCCTCGGGGATCTTTGTCTCGAGCTCGTTCTTTAGTAGCTTGTAGAGCCATGGTCGCGGGTTTTTGCCTGTTGAAGGATTCTCGAAGAGCTTCCAGCGCCGAGCCCAAGTGACAAGACGTCGGTGGTTTGACTGGATCTGAAGGAGAACACCAATGCCGATGTTGTAACAAGCTCGCCAGAACAGGAAGATAGCAGCGAAAACAATACGTTTCGAGCTAGACGGCAAGAAATAAGCAGCTAAGATGTGAAGACCCAGAATTGTCAAGACAATTGCATCAGAAAGGTTCTTAGGTTGTCGAGGATCCAAAAGCTGAGAGACCATATCATGGGTTGTGGGTACGATAAAGACTACATGTGACAGTCAGCCAAAGACGCACCGACGCAACACACCACCACAACAACCTTAATGGATTGTACATACCTGTGCCGTCTGGGGTTCGACCATACGTCTTACTAGACTTATCAGATTGGAAAGGCGCATCAGATGACTGGCGACTATGCCCTGGTTCTGCTTGAGGCTTGTCTTGCTGGGCATGAGGATCAATCCCAGATTGCCGTTGCCGAAGCCCAGGGCCGGCGGCTGGCAGATCGGCGGCAGTACTCATGACTGGCGGCGATTCAGCAATAAGAGGACGATACGATGGCGACAAGAGATATCCAAGAAAGACGGCGACGAACTGGCAAGTTGAATGCCAAAAGGAGAAAAAGAGTGAAGGTTGAAATTGAAAGAAAGATGACAGAGATCGGAATGGAAGAAGTTAACAGTCGGCTGTTGGGAGGGTTGCGGCGGGAGTTTGAAACGACGTCAGGGCTCCGCTGGCTTAGACGTTAGGGACGGGGTCACCTGGTTCAGAGCTATCAATCGCTGGACCGGCTGTTTAAGCCCTGGCTTAGAGCTAGTTCCTGGTTTAGCTCTGGGTCTGGGTCTGGAGCTGCGGCTCCATAAGCCAAAGAGGGGAGCGATTTAACAGGGGATTGAGTGTCGATTTCCAGTGAGCGTTGGAGAATGAGAGCAACATGCATGAAGCTACTGATTGGTGCGAGGTTTGAAAGCGGCGTATGAAGATGGTGTTTGAGCCTGTTTGAAGGTACAGTAACTCATGTGTAAGTGGGAAAAGATGATGAGAAGAAGAGAAAGAATGACGAATTTCGACAAGAAGTTGTTGGGAAATGCCCAATTCGTGAAACCAGGCCAGCAGCGCCTTCCGTCTGGTTCAAACGAGCATGTGCAATTAACAGGGCCAGTCACGGACTTGCCTCTCTCTACAGTGCATTGAGGCTTGAATGGGGGTGTCCGTTTTGCATTTGCACCGCGACAAGAGCGCTAAACCCACTGTGATTACCGGGCTGCCGGGCTACTTCCATCAACAAGTGAGATGTGCGCGGGGCTACGGTAGCATGGCCGAAAGTGACAATATAGCGGAGACTCTGAGCTTCCATCATCTTCCCCCACTCGTTGAGTCGCGTGCTTTATTTCTTTGGTTACGGGCAGCATCTTGAGAACCACGGCAACAAGGAAGAGTGTTATTGAAGCCAGCACTTGACTATACCTTTACTACTAGAGCCAATCAGTGATTTATATCTATTCCAAGCAGTTTTGTAAGCCCTATGGCGAAGACTCTTTCCACCGATTCTACCCGTTTGCCATGCCCGCTCCCATGGACTCTAACCGGACTCCGGCTCCGTGATGGAGGACGCCTCCCGATAGGTACCACGGCGAGAAACCCCACAACGGGGTGGGGGCATCGGAAGCGAGTTGCTCTACCTCTTCTGAGCTCTCACTCTGAAAGCGGACGACGATCTGATGCGTGGCTTTTCTCCGTAGAACCCTCATTTCCTTTACTCGGATAGTCAATAAACCCTGGTCTTTTAGTGTAAGCGTGGGGTACAATCACATGCAAATCTGCATCAAGTAATGGAAGAAACGACAAAACATCCTAGACGATTTCTCCCAACAAAATGGAAAATTAGAACTGTTTCTAGGGCCTGACTATTACAGCTATTGCAAGGGGTTAAAGCGGTAGTTTATTTAGGTGCTTTCTCATGGACAAAATCACCCAAGCAAAGGAGACTTGAGAAGCATGGCGCGACTCGGATACAAGAACAAGGAATAAATACACCATACGAGCATGTTTCCTCGCAGAAAGCTGTCTGAGAAGCGATGATTTCTCCTCAAGTCTCCTCAGGCGAGAGTATATCCCAATGACGAGAACAGCGGAGTTGAACTGTCAGCTCTTATGTGATAAAGTTCAAAGCGAAAAACTCTTGTCCTGGGGCTGAACTTTTCACGGTTGAACCAATTCCTTAGTGCAGGAGCCATTTGTCCAGGACTTTGCCCAAAGGCAAAGTGTTTGGGGTGTTCTGACTATATAAAGCTTTACTTTTCTAGGTTCAGGCTGCAACTGAGGCAGTAACTTCATGATATTGACTCAATGAAGCTTTGCCACCTGGGAGGCAATGAATGTTTAAATCATGCTGGGTTTTAGAGATGCTTGGATCCGATACCTTTCGAGGATGATATTCAAACGTGAAAAAAATATATATAAAGGGTTACTTAATATCCTGTTATGCCTTCAGCAACACAGAGACGCTGATGATATGGCACTTCAACAGTCTTAGTTAGGACGCCATCTTTACAGGATTTATCTGCAGTAATAACTTGCCTGTTAATTATAACTTTGAGAATATGTAAATAACAATATGCTTCGGCCTTTCTAGACTGATCACAAGACCTCCATTCTGAATCGGGAATATCTGTCAAACAGGCATGGAATATCCGCCCTAGTTAAAAAAATATTCAGGGTCTCGAATTACACGACCCTTGCTCTCCAAGCTAGTCAATTCTGTTGAGATGAAAAGAGACCAATTGTCATAATGATCGTGGCCTTTTCTAATTCCTATAAGGGAAACCCGAAAGAGCACCGTTGGCATGTAAATGCACGAGTTATATCCCGCATCGTCTGACCCTTGCTTGTTTGCGACTGAGCTAACCTCGTGTCTTAGAAGCCTCGGGTTGATAACCGGTTAATAATATTGGATAAGGACTCTTATTTATCTTTGGTTTTCTAATTGCTTCCATGCTAGAATAAAGAGCCTTAGCCTCTATTGAACCATTTTTCTTCATCCTGAAACTTGCAGGTTCGAATGGTTGGCCATTCCACCAGTCCAAGGCTTCTCCTCCATCTTCCATCCGATGATAGGGAATTCTACCTAGATCTTGAAAACTATCTAGCGGTACTAGTATTACTAAGATAGATGAATATTTAAAGAAGCCATATAATATCTGGACGCACTTTTCCCCTCTGCCCGATATTCTGTCTGGTCGTGGCCTACAAACAAGACCTCACAACAGAGTCGCCAGATCGAGAGGCGAATATATTAAAGTCCAAACCACTGAACAGATGATGCGGTATCCTCATAGCCTGAAACCGTGGAGTTATTACATTCTCATGATTTTCAAGGATGAGAACTTGAAAGACGAAAGGAGATGAATAGTACTCTTTCCACCACAAGATACTGCCATATGACCTCTTTCTTAGCAGTATTTAATAATAAATTCTTCACCACAGATCTTAAGTCTTTTTCCGTTGAGCTTTGGGATCCTGAGCGGATCTCATGCGAAGGCACTGGATCTCGTCCAACTTGGCATTCCTGGAGCCTCATAAGACCATGAAGCTATACAATATGGTGGGATATGGAACTCCGGCAACTTCAGAAGCACCTTTCAATATTAAGAGTCTTGGGCTATCGTAAATATGAGCAGGCATACAGATCTCATTTACGGTACGTAACGGATGTCCTGTGATATGTGCTCATTGATGAGTTTACAGCCCATTCGTAAGGATCCGTTCCAGGATGAACCCGAAAGGCAACAGGAACGACAATCGTTTCGCAAGAGGAAGAGAAAGCGGAAAGTTTGATTTGGCGAGCACCTAATGACTGCCTCCTTTCATCAAGCAACCCTCTAAGCACATACTGATCATTGTCGATAGCCACTCATTTAACAGATCTTGATTTATGCTGTCTCCCCCTATCTTCACATCATACCTCATATCACAAAAAGACCAAAGTTCACTTTTGTCCCACTCCAGACCCCCATATCCCAAGGGTCATGAAATTCACGAGGTTTATAAAAAAACAAATATCTTTTTTGAAAAAAATCCCCGCAACCGATCGATGCAATTACCGTGCGTGACAACTAACCCCATGACAAGATCGAAACATCATCAGTAGCAGCCGCCTTACTGAGCCTTCTTGGCAAACTCCACCCGCAGAATGAGATGCTTGAAACCAAATCCGTCCATCTTCGCACAGGCCTTGACGGCATCGCCCCGGTCCGCGAAGCTGATGAACGCAAAGCCCTTGGCCATACCGGTTTCCCGGTCCTTGGCAAGGAATACTCGGGTAACGCGGCCGAAGCGCTCGAACATGTCGCGCAGCTCTTGCTCCTCTGCCATCTCGGAAACCTATATGTGTTTGTTAGTATATATATATGGAGTGGCGGCGTGATGGCACTTACGTTGGTGACACGCAGTGTAGCAAAGTCGTCCCTCTCGCCGAACTTGGATCCCATTCTCTCGCCAGCTGATCCGGTTCCACGCAGAGCAGGAGGAACATATGAACCCTTCTTGTTACCAGCAGCGCCCGCGCCAGCAGCCGCGGGCTCGTCTCCCATACCAGCAGCAACATCCCCAGCGGGGGTCTCTCCAATAGGCGCCATGGTATCCTTGTAGGGACATCTGGCAGTGAAATGCTGACCGTTGCAGATACGGCACTTGACCTGCTTGTCCTTGAGCTTGTCCTTCATGGACTGGGCGTTGGCGTCGGCGGACTCATCCTTCTCGGCCTTTCGCCAGTTGACGCTTGGTCGGAAGATGATGTTCTCGCCGACGGAGGTGGTGTCGGGGGCAGGGCCGGGGGGATCCTTTGCGCTGAGGCCGAACTTAGGCCAGGTTTTTCGGTCGGCGACGCGGGGGTTTACGGTCTCGGTGTGGGTGATGAAGCGAATGCGGCGGGTGGTCTTGACCTTTCGGCCGTCGTCATCGTAACGGAATGTGATGATGGTCTTTGTTCCATCCTTGTTGGAGATGGTCTGAGGCTCGGGGAGATCGGTGGAGGTCTCCTCGATATCGTCGTCGTCGGCCCAGTCGTGCCTGTTTTTGAATGGTGGGGTTAGTCAAAAGGATATCGATTACAAGACCCCAGTCAAGGAGAGCAGAGCAACTGACTTGGGCTGGTTCGCTACGGCGGCAGCCATTTTGAATCGAGCGTATCCGGGCGATTTGTTCAGAGGTTCTGTGTAGGTCTCGCGGTGCCGTAGGGATGCGTCGTCGTGGCTCGTACGGGCGTCACTTCGTGATCGTGGGGTTTTAGTGATAGTTGAATTTATTCACTTTTTCGTGGTGCGGCGGTTTGAGCACAGGTGGGGCGGATGTCAAGCCACAGGTGCTCGAGGCGGGTGAATGATCGAATCACATGATGTGCACTAGCCACAGGGCCAACTTTATCCGATCCGGTGCATCGAGCATGAACAGATGATTAAAGGCGTAATTTGGTGACGTTACTTTGAGGATTCTCAACCTGAGGCTTGATAGTTCTGTTACGTGGGACCATGCCACTGACGGAGTTTGAATAGAATCATCATGGAGATTGCCACTGGTTAAACGGAAAAGCGGCATGAGAGGATTCGAACACGGAAGAGGGATGTGTGGCGCAGCTGAACTCGTGCAACACGTTTGAATTCGGGGTTTGTTTCAGAGCCGCATTTGAAGCAAATACTCACTCGTATAAAATGATTTGACCATTATTCGACATGTGTTAGAAAAAACTGATACAGATCTGTGACTCGGTAAATATCCTTGAAAGGGTCTCCTTGTTGGGAGATGAGATGAATTTGTCAAAAACGCCAAGGGACAGATGCTCGAATCTATTGAGCCAAGCGTGGCGCAGCTGAAAGAGAGTCCAATCCGGGTCCACGTAATGGAGCGACGCGGTCTCTGTGGCGCTCGGAATCGCGCTGAGGCCATGTGAGAGGATACGATACGGGGGCCGGGCCTCAGGGAGCAAGAAAACACCAGACCTTGGTATATGGTGCAAGAATAAGCTCCGCAAAATATATGTATAAAATTTATGTAAACTTACCTATGTATTTTTGTCATCTAGGATCAAGGTCCCGAGTTTTCTTTCCTTCCCTAGCCGGGGCAGCCTGAGAGAGAAGAGGAGGGAGGGAGCTTGAGACTGACTTTGGCACCAACGCCAAAAACAATCTACTGCGAGCTTGGCTTTGGCTTTGGGCACTTCTCCTCACTATCCGAGGCCGGTTTCTTTTTTCCATTTGTACTCATTCACATCCACACTCTCTCTTCATTCTTCTGTTTCCCATCTTTACCTCTTCGTCTCTTCTCTTGGCGATCGCTTCATTCGCCCTTATATCTCGATAACTTTGCGCGCGATACCCCCAAATCTACAACTACCTCCCTTTTTCTGTCGCAAACAAAATCACACCATGGCTTTCAAGCAAGACGAACCTCCCGCCTACGGCCCTCCCCCAGGTGCCCCTCAGCCTACATACGGCGGCTACCAGCAAGACCCATACGGCCAGCAACAAGGTCAATTCCCCCAGGGCGGCCAGCAGCAAGGCTACTACCAACAAGGTCCTCCTCAGATGGGCTACTACAACCAGCAACAAGGTCCCTTTCCCGCCGGCCAGGGTCCATATCCTCCTCAGCAAGGCCCCTACGGACAGCCTCCCCCTCAGGGCTACTATCCCCAAGATGATCAGAGAGGAGGCGGTGGTGCTGGTGGCGGTATCATGACTGGTCTTCTCGCTGGTCTGGCGTGCTGCTGCTGTTTGGACTGCCTTTTCTAAATGCCGATTTCACTGCGACTCGATACCACCCGCCGATGGCGGACGTGCAGACAAATTGGAGGGATCGGAAGCGCAGCGTGGCGCATCAGCAAATGGAAAAGGTTTCCTGTTTCACGGCGTTGGGGGATCATTCGACTACAGAGCTCTGATTCTATGTTGTGTGTTTCTTTGTTTTCTCGATAAAGTACGACGTATAATCTCATAATATTCAGTCTCAATGCGCATATTTGTCTCCAAGTGTGTGAATGTCAAGCCAAAACTGATATGATACTATGCTGCGGCAAAGGCTGTCTCAAACTCGGACCTAACCTTTGCGACACAATCATTTGTGTAAATCATCTTTTGTACATCCGGAGACGTCCACTTGTCAGGGACCGAACCACTGGACTTGTGCTCCTTGAACATCCTATCTCTCTCCTCCTTTGCTTTTCCTTCGCCCAGATGCAGTGTTCGACCAGACAGATATGCCATTTCGACGAGATTCGAAGTCCATTCCTTTCGAGATTGCTCATACACCTTCAAGCACTTGGCAATAGTCTCGGGCCGAGTATCAGGGGCAAGGGATAGAACCTCGGCGATTGTTGAGCCGTCTTCAATAGCCATTGCAGCTCCTTGGCTGAGATGTGGGAGCGTTGGGTGACAAGCGTCTCCTAACAATGCCACTGATCCCTGAGTCCATGTAGGTAAAGGCTTGTACATCCTTAGTCGCCACTCACAGACCTCTCCTTCAGGGACCAGATTGAGCATCTTCTGTACAAGAGGACAGAATGTCTCAAACACTTCCAGCATAACTTTCTTGGATCCCTTGGTTGTGTATGTGATTGAAGGAGCTGATGCAAAGTTGTCATCTGGCTGGACAGTCGACAGGTTGTAAATGGACTTATTGGCGATTGAGTATGCGATAATGTGCCGTTTCTCTCCCACCCATCTTACAACCTTATCGCTATCAATGAGAGCCAGTAATTCAGGATCGTGAGCCATGTCTTCTCGCTTGAGCATGATACGGTAGGCAGCTTGACCGGTCTCGGCCTCTTCGGGCGTGGCGTTGACTTGTTGGAGGAGCTGGGATCGAGTTACACTCTTGATGCCATCGGCGCCGAGAAGAATATCAGCTTCACGGGTGGATGCCTCTCCATCTCTGGGCTGAAGCTTGAAGACTACTTTGGGAGCAAAGCTCTCAACTTCGATCAGACTTGTGGCAAAGTGAAAGGTGATGGCGCTCTCTTTCTTGCAAGCTTCGTATAGATGACCAGCTAAGGAAGCTCGATGGCCGCAGAGGTGTGAAAAACCGTATTTTCCCTTGATATCAGGCATATCAACATGAGCGAGCTCAACATTAGTTGATCCCTCTGTAAAGGGTCAGTGTATGCTCCGAAGTCTTGGGATACGTAAACTTACGGCGAATGCTGCTCCCAGCTACGCAAGTAGCTTCTCTCTCAATATCATCCCAGCATCCCAACCTGTCAAGAATTCTCCCCATGTTAGGAGCCATCTGAATACCAGCTCCTACAAAACCAAGGCTACTGGCAGTTTCATAAACATCAATATGTTTGAAACCTCGTTTGGCTAGAGCTAGGGCAGCTCCTAGTCCGCCCATGCCGGCGCCCATGATGGCGATTTGCAAGTCTTTGGTGCTAGCCATGATGTTCAAGCCAATTGAATACTCGTGAGGCCAATAAGAAGGATGACATTAAAGATAGAGACTTGGCACTTCGAGAAGTTGTCGAGACTTATATATACATATATCTAGTCTAATGACGGTTCTTCCTTTATCCGATCTCGTTCATATCGTTACCTACCATCCCGAATCAAATGCCGGTGCGGGGCCCCGAGTCGGATGTACATTTCTCAATGGAGCTTGATCGATATATGTACGAGTCCGAGAAAGGGCTCTTCACAAACAACTAATTACATACAGAAACGAAGGATTTCAAAGTGTTTTCCGCTTTATTTCCTTATTCGGATTGTGGGAAGCTCCTATATCGGCGGAGATAATTCACATTATTCAGCGTCTGCAGAATCCGGGGTTCTCCGGTGTCGTCATCAATTCACTTTGACACATGTTTAAGCCATAAGCACTATCATGTGCTATTCTTTTATCGACTAAAACGTTAGAATTTGGTAACGATGCATTGGATAACGTGTCTTTGCGGAAGCATTTCTCGGCATGTGGGAGAGACTTCGGAGACCGAAACGGTTTCTGATGTTTCTCTCTGTCACTGCAATATTTGCCGTTATTCGACTGGCTTGCTTTTCACGTCCTATCTTCCGACCGAAAAACCGAGATCTTTTGACGGGTTGAGTGTCTTTGAGGGGAATGATGATGTGTGCCGATATTTCTGCTCGACATGTGGCTGCCATGTATATCAATCACACAAAGATCAAGACGGCGAGTCGAGGTGGGGAGTGGCTACAGGTGTCATCACAAGAAGCGATGATTCAAGCGGAAGAGTGAGTTATACGTCGCACCAGAAAGTGGAAGATACCATCGACGGAGGTGCGTCGGTATGGCTTCCTCTTGAGGCACAGCAGAATTCTTCGAATCGCGCGTATTCGGGTTCAGTTACACCGAAACCGAAACATCTCTATGCGCTTTGTGCATGCGAGGCTATCCATCTTCGCATCACACGCCCGAACGAGGCCAGCTATTTGCCGCATCGCAGTTATCCTGACCTTATGTATCCTTACTGTTCTACTGACGAGTCCATCACGTCAAACCCATCAGACGATAAGTGGTGGATCAAAGGAGACAGATATCTCGCTGGAACCTGCGCCTGTGAATCTTGCCGGCTGGCCTCTGGGTTCGAGATACAGACCTGGGCTTTTATCCCCCGAGCAAACATATTGATTCCTCCTACAGATGGCTCAGGATCAGAGGTTCCATTGGACTTTGAGAGGCTACCGACGGGTGCTCTGAAAGCATATCAATCATCGCAAGGTGCAGTTCGTCACTTTTGCGGCGGATGTGGCGCAACTGTGTTTTGGCGAGATGCTGCAGATTCAAGTGTAGTTGATGTGAGTGTAGGATTGCTTCGAGCTGATGAAGGAGCTAGAGCAGAGAACTGGCTTCATTGGCACAAGAGCCGCATAAGTTTCGCTGAAGAAGTGCAGACTCATCGATCTGGTCTCCTGGCTACAGCAGCCCAGGGTTTATTGGGTAATCTTGCGATGGGCCTGAAGGGAAACTCTGAAGGTGGATTAGACTAATCATAATAATCTTAGGTGAAGATCTTATGATAGCAGATGATATTCCCCGGAAAAGAAACTTTGTTTCCTATAAAAACGGTCGTTAATCTTGCAACGGCTAGGATCGACGTTTCAAAACAGCGTTGCATGAACAATAGGTCAGAGGTAAACAACAATAAAGCTGAGAAGAATTCAAGTACAAAATTCCTCCAACACAGCACAGCACTAGAATAACGTCATGAAGCTAATTAAGCTTATTTACTTTATTCTGTCTAGCCTCTTCATATTTCCCTCAGCATCAGAACATTTCTGTCATGAATAGACAACTCTACACACGATAAACATGCCCGCTAATAAACCCCCAATTCCTAATCCCTGTCCTACCCAATAGAACTACACCTTTGCAACACGAGCATCGTTTCACAAAAGTGCTCGGTGTAGAATTCGATGTCGCCCTCGACCAAAATTGGCAGGACATTTCAGCTATTACCATCCATCGGCATAAGTGACCAATTGAGCGTAGCACGTGCCTCGAGCGAAGATCATATAAAAAAGGATCCAATGGAAGGCAAAAGTAGAGACTACTCTTTTCTGCAGAGGAAGAGTACTATCCTGGCAATCATGGTTGGTTCAAGTCTCGTTGGCCTATTGGCTGTTGTTCTCCAGATATGTTTCGTCAAGGCGGTGGACGTAGACGTTGCGGTTTCTGCTTACACCGGCGACGTCGAGTCTGATTGGACTGCTGTTTACTACTCTGAGCAGAAACCTCTATTGATTGGAAACGATGGGGGTCCTGATAAGGGAGGCTTTCACGTCTATGATCTCAATTCAAAGGCTCCGTTGGAAGAAGTCGCTGCGAAAACACCTGGACGCAGCAAGCTTGTCACGACAGTTTACGATGTCAACAAGAAGGATATCCTCGTCACTATCGCTCAGCCTGATTCTGTTGTCCGCGCTTATGAGATGCCAAAGTTTAAGCAGATCAAAGACGTAGACTTTAAAGTTCTAGGAGATTGGTCTGCGCTGTGCAGTTGGAAGAGTCCTGCTGGGAACGATTATGTCTACTTGTTTGGAAAAGGACAGGCAGTTCAACTACTCCTCCAGGAGACGAAGAAGTCATTTGAGTTTGTCCAGGTGTGTTTTCCTCGGAGAAGAGGTGATAATGTTTGCTAACTTGCTAGATCCAAACTTTCCCTACTGACTTTGAAACATCGGGATGTGCCGTTTCACGCTCCGAGTCTCGCATGTACATCTCTACAGATGACGACAAGAGCGTTTATGCCTTTTCACTTAAAGAGTCTACAAAAGCGCCCAAGATCACCAAGGTTGGCAAGGCAGAAGACGATGTGACCGGCTTGGCCGTCTACGTTCCCAAGAAGGGCTCCGACTACTTATTTGTCGCCCAGACTGACAAAGTCGCTGTCTACGATTCCTCTTTCAAGCTCAAGGGCACATTATCTTTGACCGGCCAAGAAGACATTGAAGTGCAGGGTCTGAACATATATCAAGGTGCTACGAGCAAGTATCCTGCTGGTGCTCTGACATACGCCATTGAGTCAGAGGATGTCAACGGTTTCGCTGTCTCGTCCCTTGAGAATGCTTTGGAGAAACTCAAGCTTGAGACCAACACGAAGTACGACCCCAGAAAGGTCAAGACAGACACCAAGACTGAGTCAATCTGCAAAACTTGCGGGGGAAACGGCTACTGTATCAAGGACAAGAAGAGCAAATGCGAGTGCTTCGCTGGGCTTGCTGGGAATACCTGCAGTAGGTTCACCTGCACCGACAAGTGTTCCGGCCATGGGAAGTGTGTTGGACCCAACGAGTGTAAATGCGACAAGGGATGGGGTGGTCTTCACTGCTCGTTTCTTCTCATCGAGCCAACCTACGAGACTGAATCTCGTCTTGGTGATGGCGATGATCCCGCCATTTGGATCTCGCCTGAGGGACCGGAAAAGTCTCGAATCGTCACGACGATGAAGTCTGGAAAGGAAGCTGGTCTTGGGGTCTTCGACTTGGCTGGTAATCTTCTCCAGTCTTTCACAGCTGGCGAACCTAACAATGTCGACATGATCTATGGCTTCAAGGCAGGTAATCGAAAGGTTGACCTCGCTTTTGCTGCTTGTAGAGCTGATGATACTCTCTGGTAAGTTACTTCTCCCTGTTATTTGAACTTATCTGACGACCAAGTCTCTTCGAGATGTTGCCCAACGGCACATTGACCAACATTCCTGGCGGTATTCACCCTGTTGTCGATGACTACAAAGTCTACGGCTCATGCACCTACAAGTCACCCAAGACAGGAAAGCAATATCTCTTCGTCAACGAGAAGTCAGCACGATATCTCCAGTACGAACTCACTTCCACATCTAAAGGAGAACTCCAGACAAAGCTTGTCCGAGAGTTCCAAGGCGGCAGTGGAGGCCAAGTAGAAGGCTGTGTATCCGACGAGGAGAACGGCTGGATCTTCCTCGGCGAAGAACCCTCTGCCCTGTGGCGATACGACGCAGAGCCCGATTCAAAAGACAAGGGTGTAGTAATCGGCAAAGTCGGCGATGGCAACCTCTACGGCGACGTTGAAGGCGTGACCCTCGTCTACGGCTCCAAGCCCACGGAGGGTTTCATCCTAGTATCATGCCAAGGCGTCAGCGCATACAACGTCTACCGCCGAGCCGCTCCTCACGAGTTCGTTACCACCTTCACACTCGTAGAGTCATCAGACGGGCAGATCGACCCCGTGTCCAACACAGACGGCATAACAGCTGTGGGAACGGCTCTGAACAAGGATTTCCCTCATGGTTTGGTGGTTGTGCACGATGATGCGAACCAACTGCCCAATGGCAAGACCAGTGCTGAGGCGAGCTTCAAGCTGGTTAGTCTTGAGAAGATCCTGGGGTCCAAGGTGTTGGGGGAAAAGGGCCTGTTGGATCAGGTGGATAAGAACTGGGATCCTAGGAAGTGAAGAACGCATGGAGCAGTTAGTGGGCTTTGCCTGGGTGAAGTTGTGTCTCTTTGAGAGGCCAAAGTCATCACCCCTGAATCTATTGAGACCCTTTTTGAGTCAATCAAGAACCTTCTCAGCGTCCCATAACAAAGAACGCAAGACGAACATTTGTATGTGTTCTGATATGGCATTGATCATCGTCAAAGAGACTACTCATATGCTTGTGATGTCGAGTGGTCACATAGGAGTGGCGTTTACATGAGGCGGAACAGTCTCGACACTCTTCCGCCGTCAGTGCTTTTGCCTTTTCTTCTAAGTCTCTCATGGATATCAACCATATGGACTTCTTAGATCCACTATACTTCATAGATAATTGGTTGCTGTCATGGGTGGGCGCCGCAATGCTTGACACTGCCAGACGGCGCCAGGATATTAAGCACCTGTGTTGTCAGATATCAGCACAGATGATGTTGTTCATTGAAAGCCTATAGATATTGAGTTATGACTGTGCTGGCCCTTTACGATAACCCCCCACTATGAACTGAAGATATCTTCAAGTTCAGTGCGCAGTGACTGACAACATCACCCCTAACTGATATTACAGTCGTAGCATAACCACAGCAAGTACAAGTTAACCCAAAATAAACATTTTTCTTTCTCAAACACTCCCAAACTCTCTCAAAGCCACTTCTCAAAGAGAAAAGTAGGTTTGTTTCATCTCCTCTCGCCGTTTGTAGGCCACAACCGCCCCCTTACCCTTTTTGGGTGTCAATAGAACCTCACTAAGCACCGAGAGACGTCAATAGCCAAATAAACCCGCCAAACTCGCATGAACCAACGTTTATCCCGCCCGCCAAGATTAATCTCCTCGTGCATTCGCGTCTGGCAGATAAAAAGCGAGACGAATGAGTTGCAAGTGTCACATATCGTTAAGCTAGGAGTAGTTGGCTTCTGTGAATAAGCCGCAAAGTTATTCACACTCTTGGAGGAAGCTTTGATATCTTTTACATACACCTCGTGGCTTGTACCGTCTTTGATCGTCTTTGATTTGGTTCTATTGGGAATAGAAATCTCGCATTGACTGTTACTGTTCGAACCGAAGAGCGAAGGGGGCTTATTGACCCCGCAAAGCGTCAATAGACCTCAATAGAAGCCTTGCAACACCACAACCAGAGCGAGTGTGTGTATGCACGGGCAAATTCTCTTTCTCTCAGGATGGCCAACTTCTCAATCTTTATCATGAACACAGAACTCAAGATCCATAAAAAACTACTCAATTCCATCATAAATACTCTCCTTTTTTCTCTCTCCAGACTCGTTCCCATCGAAAGAAGGACAACGATATCTCAAAACACCTTTGATACACGACAACTCTTTTACGAGTACCACTCACTTTAACAACTTTTACACTTCAAAACACTCACTCACTACTGAGACACACAAACCTCCTGGGATGAAATACTCCTTCGTTACTCTGGCCGCGGTGGCCGGAGCCGCACTCGCGGCACCTCCGCCGTCCGCCATCGACAACTTCGGCCCGGATTTCTTCACCCCTTTCTGCAACCTCGACTACAAGGGCAAGCCATGCGAGGAGCTCGTTGGCAAGGGCGACAAGAACGCTGATGCCATCTGCAAGGCTGGCCGTGAGCACTTCTGCGGTCCTAATCAGAAGCGTGATGCTGTCCCTGAGCCTCAGCCTGACCCTGTTGCTGATCCGATGCCCTGGTGTACTTGGCGTGGACAGCCGTGCTGGAAGGAGAAAATGAAGGCTAAGCGTGAAGCTATTCCCGAGCCTATTGCAGCTCCTCAACCTGATCCCGTCGCTGATCCTATGCCTTGGTGTACCTGGCGAGGACAGCCCTGTTGGAAGGAGAAGATGAAGGCCAAGCGCGAGGCTATCCCCGAGCCTGTCGCAGTCCCTCAACCCGATCCTGTTGCCGACCCCATGCCCTGGTGCACTTGGCGCGGCCAACCTTGTTGGAAGGAAAAGATGGCTAAACGAGAGGCCATCGCGGAGCCAGTTGCTGCACCCCATCCTGACCCAGTTGCCGAGCCGATGCCGTGGTGCACTTGGCGAGGCCAGCCATGCTGGAAGGAAAAGATGAAGGCTAAGCGTGAAGCTGAAGCTATTCCCGAGCCCATCGCCGCTCCTCAACCCGACCCCGTTGCCGACCCCATGCCATGGTGTACCTGGAGGGGCCAACCCTGCTGGAAGGAGAAGATGGCTAAGCGTGAGGCTATTGCCGAACCTGTCGCCGCTCCTCAGCCTGATCCTGTTGCTGAACCTATGCCCTGGTGTACCTGGAGAGGCCAGCCTTGCTGGAAGGAGAAGATGAGAATGGCCAAGCGAGAGCCTGAGCCCGTTGCTGCCCCTCAACCTGATCCAGTTGCTGAGCCCATGCCTTGGTGCACATGGCGCGGGCAGCCCTGCTGGAAGGAGAAGATGAAGCTCAAGACCCGCGAAGCCGCTCCCGCCGCTGAGCCCCAGCCCAAGCCTTGGTGCATGTGGCGTGGACAACCATGCTGGAAGAAGACCAAGCGCGCCGCTGCCCCTGAACCCGCCCCCGAGGCTGAGAATGAACCTAGATGGTGCATGTGGCGAGGCCAGCCTTGCTGGAAGAAGACCAAGCGTGATGCTACTCCTGAGCCTTGGTGCATGTGGCGTGGCCAGCCCTGCTGGAAGACTAAGCGCGACGCTGCTCCCGAGCCCTGGTGTATGTGGCGAGGACAGCCATGCTGGAAAGCCAAGCGTGATGCCGGTCAAGCTCTCTCCAACGCCCTCCACGCGACTCGATCCCTTGACACCCGATCCGCCGACACCCCCAGCACCGCTCATCTCCCCCGCGACGCCGCCCACAAGGCCAAGCGCTCCATCGTCGAGCTCGCCAACCTGATCGCCCTGTCTGCGCGTGGTAGTCCCGAAGAGTACTTCAAGAGCCTCGAGCTCGAGACCTTCTTCCCTGATGCTGCTCCCAACGCTACCGCCAAACGCGACCTCAACACTCTTCAGGAGGATAAGCGCTGGTGCATGTGGCGAGGACAGCCTTGCTGGAAGGCCAAGCGCGCTGCCGAGGCAGTTCTCGATGCCGTCGATGGCGATGATGGTGCTACTGGTCCTGGAGGTCCCGACTCTCACTACGATACTCGGGATTTCAAGTCTGAGAACTTTGCGGCTAAGCGGGATCTAATTGCCATCAAGGCAGCAGCTCGCAGCATTGCCGACATGCCCGAGGAATAAGCAAGTTCCACATCATATTCTCACATCGAGCATCTTCTAACATCTCCAGGTGTCGATGGCTTTTGAATCCGATCGTTTGCTTTTACAGTACGTCGGTGATATTTTTCGTCACTCTTTATCTACCAAAATTAGCAAAAAATACGCTCGAAGAAATAACAGAGACAAAATGAACAGGTGGATATGGCCATGCGGGAGGACGAGTTCCTCTTTTCTCTTCTTGCAGCTTAATATTGCTGTACTTTATTTCTGGATAACGGCAGTGGATGGCTTGAGTTTGCTGCTTTTTCAAATACGATTCTGCTTTTGGCATGAGTCGATAGGCATGGTCAGGATAGCTCCAAATAGTTGCTCGAATTCAACTGATTGTCTCAAATGTTCTTGATTCTTGTGATGTAGCATAAATGGTTGTTTGAGTGAGGTGAGGTCAATGTTGACAGTGCAGAGTTTGACTATATTGATTGGACCCCGGTTCTGTGGGACAGGCATCTAACATTTGCAAGGGGATGGAAGTAGCAGACTCTTCAGCCTCATTGCCTTTGAAAGAACAATATCAAGACATTCGCATTGTAGCATCGTAGATACAGTGCATTGTTGTGTGCATGTCATGCAGCACGGGTAGATCTTATGCTGATCATCCTTCAGCGTCGTTACAGTTGACGGTTCAAACATTCACAGACCCTGACTCCCATCAGCAGGTCATTTATCACGAGTAGATACTACATCTCAAAGTATGTACGTTCAATCATTGCGCTCCTCCCCATCGTCGAGGGAAGCACCGCACCCAAGATTGTTCGCTTTTCTCTCCATTCTGAGTTCCTCTGAATCGATGGTCCTGGGCGCAGGCCTTTCGACGCACCTCGCATCAATTATTAGAGAAACATGAACGTGGTTTTTTGCGTTGTTCAATATTTTGAATTGGAGGGAAAAGAGAAAAAAAGAAGTCAAATAAAATTTCGAGATTTTTCTTTTCTACGCGTCGTGAGGATAGTGGGGCTGCTTCTCGGTGCCTTGATGCCTGGTGCGCAAGGCTTCCATTTTGAGCTCTGGAGATACCCTGGAGACGAGGGAAGGAAGATGAGAGAGAATCTCCTCCGAGTTCAAAACTTGTGATAAATTCCAAAGCGCTCGATATTGCATTTCATATATTGACTCCGTTATACGTATGAATCTATTTCAAGATCGAGATTATTAATACCCTACAGCTTTTCGCAATATCTTTTGCCCAGTTAATCGAAACTCCATATCACCTCAAAACAACAACAGAGCTTCCCACCCTATCTTTTACTCCTCCTCTCCCTGTTTCATTATTTCTCAAATGAGAACCTTTCTCGCCCAATATGATGAGAAGCTACCCCTCTGGGCTTCATGGGATACCGGAACTATGCACGCCTCCTCTACCATCGTCACATGATGGAAAACCGCGTCGGCTTCTTACTCCAGAGCCTCAACATTCTATCACACTGGCAACTGTGAAGGCGAACGGCCCATTCTTTCAACGACTCCCGAGCGAAATCCGTGCGAGGATCTTGCGTCTTGCGTTTGGAGACCGAACTCTTCATGTGGATTTGATTTATAGTCGCCCAATCCTTCCCGACGTCGACCGTCATGCTGGTGTTAGACAGGTGCCTTAGTATGGCACTTCTCAAGCCTGGATAACCTATCCAAACCCTGGCAATGCTGTTTTCGACTGGTTGAATTATCCAGACCAAAGCTGGGCATGGCGAAGCTCTGTGTGCCATCGGCTTCCCCCTTCTGGTTTGATGGACTCGCGTGGCCCTGGGTATGATCCTCAGCCTTGCGACGATGAGTGCGTGTATGGTTGGAATGGCAGAAATGGGTTTAAACCACAATGTGAGCATTGGCCTGGTGACGATCCGGAGAAATGCTTAATTGGAGCTATGGCATGGCTCCTCTCCTGCAAGCAAGCGTTAGTAGCTCGCTCTGTTGGTCAAGGGATTTGCTAAAATCACATATAGTTATCGTGAAGGGATTCATGTCTTATACGCTACGAATACTTTTCATACGGCAAGCAAATCAATGATCATGAACATGCACGACTTCTTCCAGCAACAGCGACTAAATTCCATCACGTCTGTCGAAATCATTTGGGAGTGTGCACCATGGATCTTGCCAGACATCGAGGACCACTCTAGGTTCGTTCCTCCTCTAAGCGACATGGAGTCTTTTAGGCAATTTCTCAAGGCCATCCCCAATATTTTCCCGAACATCAAGAAACTTTATGTTTCTTTACAAGGAGACATGATTCCCAAGTCGTATGGACAACTCCGCGACACTGACAAGTACTCGACCAAGGAACGAATCTTGCTCGTGGAGAGGAACATCATCTTGAAAGTCGACCAAATGGTGCCTTACCTCAAACCCCATGTCGACTTTTCAATCGCCTATCCTACGAGTACTTATGCTGTGCAGAGAAGTCTTGCGCTTCGACAGGGCTGGACAGTGAAGCAGAGGCATGAGACTGGTGAGGTGGAACGACACTGGAGGCCATTGGCGAAATGCAAACCTCGAACAGGCTACTGGGTCTGCTTGGGTGATAAGGATGTAAGAAGAAAGAGAGCGAGAGGCATCATTGGGCATAAACATATGCCAGCGCGTGTTTCCGAAAAGAAGTATCATGTTTTCTTTCGGTCTTAGGACTCGGGTAGGTAGTGTATTGAGTGTATGACATTCTGGAAGGAATATGGTTTGGGTTGGGGAATCTCAGTCGGTTATATGCCAAAAGTCACGATGCACGAGTGCTGCATCTTATCGCATGTCACCAAATATTTATGTACGGTCTTGACTGCTAAGTCTATGGAAATAAGTAAAGATTAGCATGCTATTCGAAATATTATAAGGCGTTCTCAGACTTTCGGCATCTAAGCAAATAATACGACAAGACCAACCAAAACCCCAAAACCCCAAGAGCTTGGCCTGGTGACAATTTGTGGCGAAGCTCTTGTGGTATCCACAGAGAGACACGATGCAGCAAATAACGACTCTTGAGTCTGTGCCAACTCGGCTTCAGATGCCGTGAATATTGGCACATCCATGCCTTGGACTTTTTGCGAAGAGCTGACTTGGCTAGTGAGGTTCTGCTTGGCGTCTAATTCTTTGGTGTTTGATGCGGAGAATTCAAGCAAGTGAGAACAGCCAAGATGTGACATTATTCGATCGGGGCAGTGCATTCATCATCTTTATATCGATTCTTGATTTAAACCATGATGAGTGACTCCATGCGACATATAATTCTTGTTTCTTTTTCGCTGTTGATCAAATGATCTGATTACATTAGTACTCGTTTCACTCTACTCTTACATCTCAATCATTCTAGCTCAGCTACAGACAAGCTACAGCTACAGCTATAGCTGAAAGCTCCCCTCAGCTGCCCCTCATCTCATCCCACTTCCCTTCTTCTCCTCCATCTTCACAACATACGTACGTCATGGCTTCAGAACTCGCAACCCGCATCGGCGACCTCAACCCCTTCTCCTCCAAAAGCCGGCGCACCAACGATGAAGATTTCGGCGAGGAGATCGACAACAACACTGTCGCGGGCGGTGGCCACAGCGCCCGTCGCATGGTAACAGACCTCAGAGTCAGCAGCGCCCTACGAGAGTTCCTCGTCAAAGAGAAGATGCTCTCCAAGAAGGAAGCCAAGATTGACTCTGAGGACTCGTCGCGCGAGCTCTTGGAACTCGTTAGCAAACCGCATATTCGCGTACCGCCTGAACTCATGGATAGGTCGCATCCACTGCCGGAGTACTTTATCAGCTCGAGCCATAATACTTATCTCATGGCGCATCAGCTTTACGGGTCTTCATGCGCGACTGCGTATGAGAGTGCGATCAGGACGGGGGCGAGATGTGTTGAGATTGATGCGTGGGATAATAGCGATGATAGAGATGAGCCCAAGGTCACTCATGGGTATACCCTAGTATCCAACATTTCGTTCCGTTTGGTTTGTGAGACGATTCGCAACTCTGCGGATCAAGAAGCTGTTGATGCGCAAAAGTATGGCTTCAGACCTTCGCCTATTCTTCTGTCGCTGGAGAACCACTGCGACGCGTATGGTCAGATGCGCCTTGTCAATATTATGCAGGATGTTTTTGGGGATCGCCTTTTGAGCAAGGCTGTTAGACATATTGGTCACGAAGAACAGGCTGGTTCGGATCAACATGTGAAGCTGGAGGATCTGGGTGCAAAGATTGCTGTTATTGTTGAGTATCACTTTACGGATGAGCCTTCAAGCAGCGATAGCAACTCGGATGACTCGGAGGACGAAGAAGAGGAAAAGGCTGCGCGAAAGGAGTACAAGGATAAGAGAAAGAAGGAAGAGCCCTCTATCATCATCCCTGAGCTTGCTGAGCTGGGCGTCTACGCGCAGTCTGTCAAGCCAATGGACAACTCGTGGTTCGAAGAGGGATCTCTCGCCAACGGTCCCCATCACCATCTTATCAACGTATCTGAATCAGGTCTGGCATCTCATCTTCCCGAGCACGCATCAAACATCGCCCGACACAACGCCCACCATCTCATGCGCGTTTATCCCAAGGGCACGCGAATCTCATCCACCAATCTCAAGCCCGTTCCTTACTGGGGAATCGGAGCTCAGATCTGTGCGTTGAACTTGCAAAACTTTGGTACCAGCAATCAACTCAACGAAGCCCTCTTCAGCGGCACAGACGGCTACGTCCTCAAGCCCGCTGCTCTGCGCGCCGGCGGAAACGGAAGACTGAGCACAGGTCGCAGCAAGCGTCTCCGTCTTCACGTCGCAGGCGCAACAGATATCCCTCTGCACGGCGACTCAGAGGCAGACTCCATCAAGCCGTACCTCACATGCACGCTGTACCACCCTGATAATATCAAAGGCGATCCACCCAAGCGCAAGACAGAACCGTATAAGCAGCACAAGCTTGAGTTTCTTCACAGAGGACCAAACCCGCCCCCGACAGAGCCTCTTTGGGATGAGACGCTGACTTGGGAGTATGAGGATAATGAGCTGACTTTCCTGCGTATGCTTATCAAGAGTGATGATAGTTGGACGAGGAACCCGATGTTTGCTGTTGCGGCGGTGAGATTGCTTTATGTTGAGCCGGGATGGAGATTTATTCGCATGTTGGATCTCAAGGGACATGAGACGCAGTGTTCGGTTCTTGTGAACTTTGAGATCATTGATGCTTAGGGGGAAATTATGAGTACATGATGATATGTCTATGAATATGCGATTTCCTTGTTAATCTGTGTTTGATATGGACTGAGTGATAGTCTTGCTTCTGATACCTACCTTCGTTCATGATATATTTGCAATAGAATTAGTGATTTAATCTTTGCTTGCTCTAAACAGAAACAGCTTTGAAAGAGATTCCAGATGTGAGGCCAATCGATTTCGTCGTGCTGTCTCTAAATCTATAGTGGGTAAATCGAGTCGCAGGCATTCACAAAGTCGCCATGCGCTTAGGTTTCGTGGTCTAACGGTTATGACTGCGGATTCTGATTCCGCCAGCGAGGGTTCGACTCCCTCCGAGACCTTGCTTTTTGCGCTACTGGCTTCTGTGAGTGAAACAGGTTCTGGTGGACTTATTGCTTGGTCTGTGTGCACTAAAGCTATATGACGTGATGAATGCTTCCTTGTCTCACTTGTGGTAGCTCTGCATCCGAAGATCTCTTCTGCTGCCGAACGGGGCCGGATGCTGGAGCGGGTCTTGAGATCCGGTCCGGGGTTAAGAGATGGCCGGCGTTGACGGCCATGGCTGAAGGTCTAGTAAACTTCAAGAGGGCCATGGCATAGAATATATGAAACCATGTAGACTAGATATATAAAATAAAAGTCAATCAGTTATGAACGAAGCTGCATGTCTTATATGCTTCCGTCAGATTATGCTAAACGAGATCGTTGACTGGTTCTCTGTATTACAACAATATGGATAAGACATTATTCGATTGAAAAGGATGTTTATGGTATCTTGCTATAGTATCTATAGGCTCAAATCAACATTGTCCGATTACGAATGCCACTCTTTGTGACGCCGCATCTCAGACGTAAGCTTAACTTCCGAATGCCTTCGGATCTAACCTTCACCAATCAACAACACCCCAACTCCAAGTATAAGAAACGCCCAACGCCAGCTCCAGATCCTATTCTTCAATTATATACAACTTCGAATAAACCAAGACTTTTGGAGTAACTCAACATACGACAAGATGGGCATTGTAACAACTCTTCTCGCACCAGTTCACCTCCTCTGCTTCTCAACACTCCTCGGCTCTCAACTCTACCAAACCTTCATCGTCACAAAAGTCACTTTCAAACACCTCCCGCGAACTCCCTATATCAATCTTCAAAAGACCCTCTTCCCGATTTTCTTCCAAGGCCAAGCTCTTCTTCTCTTCCTCACAGCTATAACGCTCCCACCGTACGGTGTTCTCTCGCTTATCGAGCATAAGAGCGATTGGATACCTTTTGCGATATCTGGGTTTGTCTCGGGACTTAATCTTATGGTATTTGGACCGAGGACGAGACAACTAATGTTGGATCGTGTTGAGCAGAGTAAGTCATCTCGTGTCTCATGTGGGATAAAAGCTAACGAGATAGGGACGCTGGAAGTGAAGACGGCTGAGGGACCGAGTTCTACGATGGGGGTTATCAAGAAGAGATTTACGACTTCGCATGCTATGTGTATTCATCTGAACTTGATTGGTCTGGGAGCTCATCTTTGGTATACTTGGAGACTGGCATCCCGTCTCGACTTTTCACTATAATGGGAGGATCACGCATTTCTCAATAAATCTCTGATGTATTTAAAGCCCGTGTATCCGATAATCTCTTTATAGCTTTTAGAACTCAACTCCAACCACAAATCAACATTATCTCCAGACCTTTGTCAAGGAAGATACACAATCATCTCAAGTCCACCACTGTAAGCCGTAGTAGTGGTCTTGAATCCATTCTTCGGATCATGGATATAATCCAAAAACTCTTTATACAACGCCTTGGCCATCTTTGTGTTATCAGCTAGAATGATAGCCCCTCGCTTCAGACGAGGCTTGATGATCTCCAGAGCTGGAAGAGCCATTGGTATCCAAGCTGTTCAACATTAGCAAACCATCATAAGCTGAGATTCTCGAAACTTACTGTCAAGGAGCAGCATATCAATCTCCTCAGGCATACCCTCCTCCGAAAGCGTCTCTCTCAAATCTCCCTCCCTCAGGTCAATCCACGGCTCAACCTCTTCACCTGCTTCACTCCAATGCTTCCTCGCCCTCTCAGCTTTACTACTCTCCCACTCCGTACCAACAACCTTGCCCGTAACCTTCTCACCCCTCGCTCTCATAGCATTAACGTTCTGTCCTACCGCCAGAGCAAGATACATCGTCGAAACACCAAAACTAGTTCCCGCCTCAACGATGTTCTTGGCGTTTATACTGCGGGCGAGGAGATACATGAAGAGACATTTATCTTGCTCTAGAGCGACGAACTTATCGCTCATGTGAGCGTCTGCGGACGTAGACCATGTTTTGCCGGTGAGGTAGAAGCCAAAGAGATATTTGAGGTAGAACCAGGTTTGAGAGATGGCCTTTTCTTGAGTTTCTGATTCGGCGTGAAGGCGTGTCAGGAGGTCATGGAGGCGAGGACTCGCCTCGAGTGCTTGAAGGGCTGTTGGTGATGGTGCCATGGTGATGGAAGTTGACGATGAAGGCAGTGATAATACTTTAAAGTCAAAAGGATTCTCTTACTTTATATACGTGAAATATGAGTCAAATGAATATGTTTACGAGCTGAATATGGTAATTGAGATCGGGAGAGATGTTAGTCTTGAGCTGATATCACCGAGGCCGACATGTCAAGACCGAACTCTTGGGCCAAAATTGCATCCCTTCATTCCGTAGACTTGTCATAATAACTTGTTTGGAAAGCGTTTAAATGCGAGAGATTGATAAGATCCTGTAGATTAGATAGAATTATTGTGTAAGCTTTCAGGTCAGTATATTATGAGATCCTGTCACTTTGTATATGTAATATACGTTCCATTTGATCTGCCCTCGATTCACACCAAGCACCTGGGAACAGACATCGAGATTCAGTACCATATATTGTACACATATATGCATGATATTTTGCCTTATGAGTTGCCGTCCACTGAAACATCAAATTGATTGTCTTTGCAGGAGTAATCTGTGTAGTCTCGTCAAGACCGAGAACCAAACCCGGACTTCGGCCCCGGCCCTAAACGCCCTCTTTTCCGATCCCATCCCGACCCCATATTGAATCACGGAAATCATACGCATGCAAGGCACAGCAGAGACCTTTTGAGCTGCAGAATACAAAAATCCCAACGGGAATAATGCAGCTACCCGTCAGACTCTATCGCCAGCCTCTTTGCCATTCGCATTCACAGGGATACACACAATAAACATCAAACATCCGCCCTCGCTCTTGAAAGGACCATGCCGCATCCCAGGCTTTCGGTACGCATACGCGCCCTTCTCCCAACCCTGCTGCAGATTCTGGTCGTACAAATCACCCTCAACCATGAAAATCTCCTCAACGTAGTCGTGGATGAAAATGTCCTGCTGATTGCCGGCGCCAGGCTGCCATCGCTGTAATGTTGTACGTCTGCCTGTCTGCGAGTCCTCGTTGAGGACTAGTTCATCGACGCCCGGCTCGAGAGTCGACCATACACGATTGAAAGATGTGGAAGCGGGGTGAAATTCAAACTGCTCCATTGCGAATGAAATACAGACAGGTGATCGACACTGTCGCACTTGGGCTCAGCATCGACTGGCACAGCCTTAAATCCTCCAGAAACATAGCCATTGCCTTGAATGACGAGAACACAATGATATCATTGGTAAGCTGACCATGACAAATGCAGCAACGTTATTTTCTAAACCTCCTGCCAAAGAGAGCAAGGCCCCATACTGCCTTGGAAAAGGCAATCGAGATAATCACCGTAGGCTGGCTCTTCAAGACAGACAAGTTGCTTCGACATAGCCCAGGACATTTGCAACAGGAACGTTGCTGACTCCGTGAAGGGGAGCCTGCAGCTTACCTAGGCAGAGTGCATCCGCTTGGATGCAACCGTTTGAGCTAAAAATGTACAGTACAGTAGACTCCTACCGTTGTCAAAGGTTATGCGCAGAATTGATAAGAATCACGGTGAGATATGCAGGATTGAGATCTGCGCTCACGAGGTATTGGTGACTCTAAACGCCCACTAGGACTCTCGCATCAAGCTCAAAGAGGTCATGGGGAAACTAAAGCTCGATATTGAGTTGCATCTGAAGTGATGGATATTGACGAATACCAATCGATATATGGGGGCGGCTACCAAAACCCATGTTTAGTATGAGTTGTTTCATGTCGTGGCAGACGTTGGCTAGTGTCAAGGGATATAACACGGCTAATCAGACATGGTGACAGCTCAAAAATGCTAGAGGCATTCCTCTCAGTCTCAAACACGTCCTTGAGATCGCCTTGCGTCGGTAGACTTAAACTGTAAACGCAGCCCGCCGATCCGACGGCTCAGAGTCACTTGACGAGCCAAGTCAGACGGCAGGACGGATAACATAGCGAGAGATTGTCACTCAGGATGCTGGAGGAGCGGGGAGGGTGTTACACAACATCCAAAGCTCGTAAAAAGAAGAGAGGTGCTCATCGATGTGGTCGTACAGCATCATCACGAGAATTTGAGACACTGCTTCCAATGATTCATATCATAGTTCCTGAAACATGTATCCCAAGTCTTGGATGCCGATAATGCCGTCTACAGTTCACGAACATCTGGTTGGTGTTTCCATTCAACTGTAGCACCAGTACTGGGGCAGAGCGGGGGCTTGTCAAAGTGTGCATAACAAGTCAAGGGGTGTCAAGAGCGTTATGCTCTGTTTAAGATCAACAGTTGATGTACACGCCGGCCAACGACTGATAAACGTTGCATCGCCAAAGGGGCACTGGTCGAGACTGGAAACGCAACAATGATGTGTAAATCATTGGAATTGTCGCATTGGTGAAAGTTGACTGGTGAAACCCATCGACGGGAACCAAGATAACCGGCGTCAGCCACCCGATCAGACTGAGCTTCAGCTCTGGGGCTGAGACAAGGCTCACCACACTGGGACTGGTCTGCATCTCTGTCACAGTGACAGTGACTGCTTCTCCCCTCGAGGACCTATCGTCCACCGCTAGATTGACGCTCTCTTCTCACGGGGATGGGGCCAACAAGTGTGAGCGGGGCGGGATTGCCAAGAGCCGACCATGAGTGGATCTTTTGACAGAAATGGAGAAGGATTTCCGAGATGAACTTCAAGTTGTGGGACAAACAGCGAACGAGAAGAAGAGGATCGGCATCAGTTGAGTGCAAAATCAGAGGCACGCAGGATGTTGATCAAAGTACTTTGGTCCACTGAGAGCATGCTTCAATGACACCGACAACATTAAACCGTAATCTGTGCTGAGGAACCACAAGTTGTTGGGTCATCGGCGCTTTTATTTTTTCTCTCCGAACCATCGTGAACATCCTCATTGAGCACATTCGAAGAGAAAAGAGGGTTTGGAGGGGAACGAAACGAATAATCATACCTGTCACTTACCATTGAGGCTCGCGAGCTTGACAGCCGAATCGCTGCCCAACGGGCTAAACACGACCTTGACAGGTTTGACCCCCATGCACCCATTTTTATCGGTAGCGATATAGGGACCCCTATAAAACAACCGCTCGGCCGAATAAGTGTCTCCGAGCGATAGTCAACAGGCGAAAGCTTGGGGCAAGATGACGTTGGGAAAGAAAAAAACAATATGATCGATCTTATGAGGATGAGACTACTGTCAAGACCAAAAGGTGCTGTGACATTGAGCGTATCGCTGTTGCCTCAAGTTCTTGGCTTGGGAGACCTCCCACGATGACTTCACTTCTGACAGGTCCAGCATTTCAGTACGCCCTTGTCACGGGGAACATCCAGGCGAGAACAACGTTCTGCCTAAACGACAGGAGATGGTCCAGGATGAAATATGCTGTCGCTGTCAGTCGGTTACAACCGTGAACCACTTTTCTTCCACGTTTCTTCCAAAACGATACCAGCACCCTGGTATAGACGCTGGACGGTGCGAGGAATGACGAGAAGATTGCGATTTGCGGACCTGGTCAAAGAGCTGATGATCATTATCAGAGGGGCGCGAAAAGCCTGGGCAAAGGTGACCGTCTTGGACTGTGCGTTCCTGGAAAGTGAGAGGGATAGGCAGTGATTGGAGGTTTCGAAAGACGGTGGCCGTTTCGTTGACCGTTGATCTTTTGAGAATACTGTACTGTGATATTGGTCATGTTTCGCCCTTGAGCCTGTTGAGCCTGCAAGACCTGATACCTTGGGACTTTGTAGGGAAGTTGACGCGGCAGAATGCAGATCCATGACATCAGACTAGTCGAAGGGGTACTACCTGGACACTTGCTGCTGGATGGCGCTCTTGTGTTTCCGAGGGCGGAGTGAAATGCAACCCCATAACCAGTGAGCGAAAGGGATGAGACGCAGATTGATGGCTTAACGCACTGCGGGAGAGATCAGACTGATATGCAAGCCAAAGCTGTAAAGCACCGATGAACCATATGATAAAAAAAAAGAGGCTGAAATCGCAGCCAAGAGGATTGTAGGACCCGAGTGTGCGGTGTAAGTCCAGGCACAGCCAATTTGATACTCGAGAATAACCTTGGTCGCTCTTCTTCCTTGTCATTCCGACTTGTTGGGTTTGGCAGGAGTAGCATGGCGATCAGCTAATAAGTCGCTGACCGGCAATGATCATTGAACGATGTACCAGAAGGGTTCCTTCGAGTGACAATTCAGACAAAGATTTGCAGGTCAAGTCACAAGAGTTGCAAATCAGTACTGAACTCGGTGCCCTGACCGACACCGTTCAAGGATTGGTCCAACGAATAGACAGTAACAAACACTGTATTAATAGTTGGTCAGTATTGGACATTCTGCCGCAGTTGCTTTCAACCTGCAACAGCATCTTTTTGGTGAGTCTCGGTGGGCACTTGGGGGGTCCAACACAACAGGGAAACGGCCAACCGAAACCCAATCACGATGGTGTATCAAAGATGGAATGGTTGGCGCGAAGAGAAGAACCGACGATCTCCAACAAACAAAGAAGCAAGAGAGTTGCGAAGTTTATTCGTTGTCAGAGAAGACAACCGGCCGTGCTGTAGTGAGCCCAGCAACAGCTGTCATAGTGGATATGCCCTGACTCTTAGAAGGTCGCCGTCATGGGGCAAGAAAACACTGAACCTTGATATAGGTTGTCAGAATAAGATGGGCAAAGAGTCCCCTAAGCTTAGGCTAAGTTTTCCTAAAGATTTTCATCACTTAGGGTTAAGGTCCTCAGTTTTCTTTCCTCTCTTAGGCCGCCTCTCCGCTGAACGTCCTCCGAATCCTCTAAAACCCACTGAGGCTGGTTAGTTGATAGACACTCAACGTCTATTGCAGGGATTCAGCCTCCAGAAGCGGGCCTCAACCGTGGTCTGCAAGGGCCAACAATTGCGTCACGACTGAGTGCTGATCGGTCAAATTCTGTCAGGCCTTCTCACGAGGAGGCTTGGCCTGGGGGTTTCTGAGGCTCGGGTCGTTTCCCTGAGGTCGTCTAAACTCTTGGCCTACCTAGGGGCGGGGGGGGTTTGTTTGTTTTTCAAATTAGGCAGGGTGATTTGATTGACATTGTGAAAGTGGCTGTATGAGTAAGGACCACGTACGGTAATACTCGTAGTGAGGGGTTTTCTTGATTTCGTTAAATAACGACGTTCGTGAATTGCGAAGCTCGTGGTGTTGAGTATGAACATCTCAATAATGGATGCGGCATGAGGTCAGTTTTCCAGTGGAGGAGATACGTACCTCTGCCGGTCCTGCACCCAGACGATGGCAGGGCCAGTGATGTGAGCTTCCATAGCCTTCCTTCCATTTGGGGGCTGTCGAGTCGCGTAGGAGAAAGCTGGTGCCACTGTCATCCAATCCAAGGATGCTGTTTCCTGCTGGACCGCGACATTGAATGCCTGGGTCAGGATACCCGATGGCAGATGCCTGCATAAGTACAATCCCATATAATTTAATGCGATAAAGCACTTGGCCCAGGATAGTTTTTGCCGTACCGAGGGGCGCCGATCTCAAGTCCCATGACTCCCTGTTCTGTCGTCACTTTCCTCATTTGGCCCCCCCAAAGTCCATTGTATCTTTCCAAGGGTCTCCTCCCATCCTCATCCTTGGGAGGCACGATGATACTGTAGCTGCCCGCCTGCTGTGTCTTCTTGTCTTTTTCTTTTTCATTCTTCTAGAGCCCATTATTATTCGACTGCCGGTTTTCCTGGCCCTACGGAGCATTAAGTGGTACCTGCTCCTCGTGTCTGCGAACCCCCCAGCGGCACACTGTAGGTACTGTCGCCGTACATACAGTAGAGAGAGTCTGAAAGAGAGAACTAGAAAAATATGCCGACGCCTACCTTTCCCTTTAGTGAAGTAGTGATGACCCTCAGCTTGAGGTCCAGCGAAATTATCAAATTGACGAGAAATCCACTTTAACATTCCCATCCCCATTTCGTCCATCCCCTTCCCCTCTTTTGTCTCTTCCTTTTCTGTTCTGGGTTCGCTCCTTCTTTTTCTGCTGGCCGGGTTCTTTCTTCCTGCCACCTATCTAGCACCTAGCACCTGCCACCTGCCACCTGCCACTTCCATTCCGAACCCGACCTAACCTGCCTTGCCCTGTCTCGCCATTGCCATCGCCATCGCCATCGCTTGCCCATTGCCTTTTCAAAAGAAGGGTCCTTCCTGCCTCTGCCCTGCCCGCAACCGTTGGCCGAAACTACCTTATTGCCTCTTGGACTTTCATGATTGTTTGCGCCTTGGAATATATTGCCACTGCCGGGATTGGTCATTCTGACTTATTCGTCGTCATATTCTTTCAATTTAACTTTTAACGTTTTAACTTTTTGGTTGGTCTTCTATCTCTTCTTCTTTTATCTATCAGTTATCATTATTCTATCGGCGACTTGATTATTATTCACCTTCCAATCTGTCTGTCTGTCTGTTACTGTTAGTTATCCCATCCATCCCCTCTTGTTCACTCACTCCTACGCACCTGCATTTATCCTTGAATGTGACGTTGCTGCTCTCTATACATTGCAGGTAGTTGCTTTTTATTTTCGCATGCTGCCCCTGCCATCAAACAATTCCAATTCTCACTCTTCGTTCTTTTCGTCTGCTGACATTCGCGCTCTCTTTTTGCAGGGTCTTCCCCTCCGCAATTCAACAAAATCTTTCCACCACCTGCTTCGATTCTTTAGCAAAAGCAGGCTAGTATTCCTCTGACCGCCACCTGCTGCCGCCAGCATCTTCAGCCCCGACGACTAAACTACACATACCACCCTTACTCAATCACACCCATTCCTCCCGTTTCGATATCACAATCCACGACTGAAGCCACCAAACCCACGATATCTTCAAACACAAGCGTTTGCGAATCTTATCTACCGCTACCGAAGCCACGATTTCAATCGCGATCAAGTTTCGAGTTCATTTGCGGCTAGACTAATCGGCCTCTCCGCGTGTCGACTCCGCCTTCTAAACGCCCTCTAGAACACAATCCAGCCTCATCACACCCTTAGTGGATCCGGAATCGTTGCCTCCCTCGCAAGCGTATATGCTCGGACTTGGAGAACTTTAAACCACGTGGAACTATTTGGTCTCGACTTGCCCCTCTCCACAACTCCCCTAGACGACGAGTTCACGAGACTCTTAAGACACCTACACCAACATACCATTCATCCATTGAGTTAGCTATTTTGGCTGACTTTTGGTGCTTCTCAATTACTGCTGTCTGTGTCGTCACACGATTGTGGATGTCGCAATAACCTCGTATACTCTGTGCGACAAGTTGCGACTTATTACGAGTTATTTGAACCGAGCGACAATCACCACTTCACCCACATACCATACCATACTATAATGGCAGTCAACGAACTCCCAAATGCTCCTGCAGAGCATCCCCATGCAATCGCACGATCAGATTCTTCCACATCATCGAGCCCCGAAGACAATAACGAGCCCATTATTCACCAGCCGGTCCCTATTCGACCTAGCCTACCTCAACGGAAAAGCAGCGGCCCTCTAGTTGTCCCTCGCGACAGCTCAGCAGTTGGCCCTCTCGAGCCCGACTTTGGTCCAGATGACGTCAGGGCAATGAGTCCCAGGAGAACGAGCGAGGATCTCGATAGGATTGGAAAGGCTGCGCGCGAAGAAATGAGAAGGTAAGGACTTGACAATTGAACAATTCGCTCAGAGCTATCGCTGACTTTCATAGACACGCCAAGGCATTGCAGGACTCTCTTCTCACAATCTTCAACCGCATTGAAGCCGTTCGCGAAGAACACGACAAGCTTGATAACAACAACAAGTTCTTGCAAAAGTACATTGGCGACTTGATGAGCACTAGCAAGATCACAGCGACGAGTAGCCAACGCAAGAAATAAGTCTATCTTAAGACACGAGACAATGCAGTGTCTCAACTTCCCATTCACAACCATCTTACACCGATTCGACGGGCTAGGTGAGACTAGATCTACATCTATGCCAACACTCTAGAAACATTCGATATTATACTTGGGATTCGCGACTTTTTAGGGCCCAGTGTGGGCATGATACCCGCGCCTCGACAGCGCAGTTTCTTGAACTCTACCTTTTAGGGCAGAGAAAAAATCATTACATTTGCATTTCATTGTACATTAACGCATTATGAAACCGGGAGCAGTTGGGATCGATCCATCATGAAGGATGGATCATCGCACCGTGGGAGCACGCTGGAGCTTTGGATTTCTCGGTTTTGCATGATATTGCATCACCTGCATTGCGCTACGTCTTGTCGGGGGTTACTGCACCCTTTGTTTGCGCATTGGTTTGGCGTTTTGAGATTGCAGCATACAAGGACTAGGATGAATGTCTGGTGTTTTTGTATTGTATCATGGTATTATTATACGGCTTGATTTTTGCAGCTTCTAAGAGAGAAGCTCAGAGTGGAGTGATGGATATGGGTTACTGACATCTATCTGCCAGGGGGCACGGAGTGAGGTTCGTAAAAAGAGTATCATCGTTTTTTCAGTGAAGTGTCTTGGTCTTTGCCTTTGCCTTTGCCTTTGCAGAATGATACCAACGCGATGCCGTGAGTTGAGAGGAGTCAATAAAACTGCGATTTAGCAAACGTTCCGATTTGATACCTTGTGATAATTACATCTCCACCATTGGACTCAGCTTCAACTGGACTAACCCCGTTCATGCATTGATATTCTGCGAACCTGCAAGATGGATAGACCGGGTATGCCCCTTCATACATTAGTGCATCCATGGATCCCATCACCAACGCAGTATCCATGCTGGGGCCGAACCTGATAGCCTGACTCGGGGGTTTTTTACCCACCCGTTGCCTTGGAGCATCTAGAATTTTTCCATTAGTTGCCGTGTTGTTTCCGGTGTGGAGAAGAGAGTTCGTCTAGAATTTGCTTCTGTATTGGGCATTTGGTGGCTGCTGACGATAAAAGTCTGATGCCGTTGCCGACGGTCGGTTTCACCGGTGAACGATGAGTTTTGTCGGTGCGAGAACGAAAGTTCTTTGCATGATGGTGTTGCAGGTGAAGGGACAGGGGGATTGTGCAGCCGAAGTGTATCGGTGAGGCGAGCTTTGGACGGGACCGAATATTGATGGCATTTGTCTCAGATAGAACTGGACTAGTTCCCTTGCTTAGCCGGTGGCAAGAATGGAATATACGATATTAGTATGACAGCTGAAAAGTCGATAGACTAATGTAGGTAGGTAGCTATTGTCTTGTATTGATCAGCTGGCGAGTTTAGGTCAAAGCTATATCGCGCTAAGTAGTTCGGCGAACTACGTATATCTCAAGACTATGTTGCTGATAGTGGTCTAGACCTCTGGCTACTACCCCAGCTGTACAATCATTGCTCTGTAATCAAGTCTGGGAATGCGATATGTTTCAATTGCGTCATTTACAGTCTACTCAAGATTGTCTACAAGCCTACTCGATTATACAATAGTGTATAAACGAAGGAAGATCCTATTATTGAATAAATACAGCTCATAAAGAACGTTAGTACTAACCTAATACTATTCTATCAAAAGCTTAGTGGTAGGATATTATGTGACAGCCTGACCACTACTAGAATCGAAATATTTATCGACTTAAAGACAACGCCGGATGGTGTCTGCGCCTGCAAACTTGAGCGACGACAGATTTGGGTTGCAACTCGCGTATGTACATATTCACCAGCATCATACTCATTGGTACAATAAATCGTGAAACCAACATCAATTTTATACGCAAGGTTCCTCGACTCGACCCAAAGACTGCTCTCTATAGATGCTGTGCCCTGTGACAGAAGCAAAAAACACCCTGAAGCTGCGATACCAAAGTCACTTCACCTAAACTGCATGCCATTTCCAATAAATACCTGGCAGAAGTGTCAAAGTTGCTTTCGTTAATAAACGCAAACTGGGTTTAATCCGCCATCCAGCATCCATCGGCATCACATATCATCCAAACAGCGGCTCGAATCCATCCTCTGCATCCTACTCAATCCATTCTTTAACCATGCCTTCATCGATAACGGGCCTCAAAGCTCTGCGATGGGTGCTCCGTATGCGAAGTTTGCCTCCTTGAGCGTCTAATTGACAATGACCATTGTGGTGTATAGCACCTCAGTGACGAGTCTGATACGGAATGGGGGCTTGGAGAACCATGATGCAATTTTTTGAGCAGGGTCAAGTGACTGTAGTGTGTCCCTGGGATGCTGGATATGGTATGTCCCGAGTTGAGCCGTGAGAAGGCCGATCCAAAACAGCAACCGTCAAGTACCACCATTCTAAAATTCTTGGTCTAGAACGAGCACTACCGTAAGTCATGGAAAATCAAGACATGATCTAATATAAAGATCTAATGTGCCAAAGACGGGCCCCTTTGTTTCCGCCAAGTGATGAGGACGGTGCATGTACATGATTCTTCCTTATCCATGCGCAAAATCAGACACTATTCTCATCACTGACACCAGAGGAACCGTCCCTCTCGATGCAAGATCTTGAGAGATGATCTCTCGGGGTATTCTGGTGCGCTAAGAAGATTGAACAATAGAAAATATGCTGATCTTGAGTTTGAAATGGAGGCTCTGAACGAGCGATCTGAGATTCCAGTTCTTCTAAAAACAACAACTCCAACAACACCAATACCACTACCATCCGCGGACGCTCAGAGCGGTTGAGTGATACCTCGACTATATCTTGAGCGAAACCACATGGGCAAGTGACTCCTCTCTCATAGAAAAAGGATGAGAAACAAAAGATGGGGGAAACAGAGAAATGGCTCTTGGAGCGAGTTTGTCCGAGATGAGTGCGGCTTGACTCCTGAGCAACTGCAGAAGGTTCAAGACATCCGAGCCGAATACACAAAGAAGCGGAGAACTTTTACGCAAGGAATGAGACCCAGGAAGCCATAGTCAGAGTCACTGAAAGGTACAAATGTACGATTTGCGGCTATGTGGCAGATAGCCCATCTCATCTTCAGATGCTATCAAAAGTCGCAGAAAGACCAGGCTCTGGCAGAGTCGCAGCGCACAGGAATACCAATCGTAATGACGTTCTCAGGGGTCTATTGATGGACTGGCCGCCATATGTGATACTGGCTCCCGTTGCATCAGGTAGTTGGTATTAAAGCCCTCGTCCTGACGCGCCAGTATTCTGTCATGATGTCCTAAGCAATGGACGATTAGATTTAACTTACGTTAGTGGCTCAGACGACATCGAGAAAAGAAATTTTCTCGATAAAGTCGTTGGTGTTCTGCGTCTTCTTTTGACAGGCCTCTTGTAAGTGCTTGGTTTGATCGACGACCTGGCAAAAACCTCCGGACACACAGACTCAAGCGGAGGGACGAGGAGGGGACGGTGATGATCCTTGGTGTCCCCGAAAGGAGCGCGCCGTTGGGCAATACACCTTGAAACGTGACTCCTTGCATGAGGATCAAGCACTGCTAACCGTCGTCCGCTTCGACTGGTGGCTTCACAATGCTGGTCTCGAGAGAACCTTCCCGTGGCAAACTGTAGCTAACAAGTTCCACACGAGTACATCTTCGTGTTGGCCGGCCGTTTAGATGATTGTGAGTGTCTTGCTGATGATATACTGGTATATGATACTGAGGTCAAAGCTCACTCAAGATGCTCACATTTACCACCTATCTAGCTACAGCTGGAACAGAAATGCTACGGCGCAGCTATTGTATGAATAAATGAGTTATGAAGAGCAGTTCAAGCTCAAGACACGAACACGAGAACCAAACGCTCAATTAGAGTAGATGAATTAGTGTTTGGCGGTTATGCAGAAACATGACTTGTAAGTGAGTGAGTGGCAAAGCCGTGGCAGCCACTGGCAGATGAGAAAAACTTTCGTCCTACAACATCGGGTTTTCTTTACCAAACATCGAACCAAAAACATAAAGAATTCTCCCTCAAATCATTACCATCTCAGATTATTCTTCTCTTAAACTTCTGATATTCTCTCCTCTTGCAATGGTTAACAACGCAATTCTCACGACAAAAGCGGCCAGCAAACAAGCGATGCAGTAGGCCAGATTTTCCCTTTCCCACGAAAGACTTACACTCTATCAAGGTTCCCCAAGCAACAATCTCTCATTTCCTCTCCCAGGCCAACACATCCTCATTCAACAACCCCATCTCTCAACCTCCTCTTAAACTCAGAACCAGCCTCACTCAACACCAAATCTGCCAAATCCCAAGACCTCAAGAACACCCAAAACTCTCAGCTCGCGCATATAAACACCAAAACTAAGCGAGCTTGCCAATAAGAGGACGACACGCCCCGGCCCCGTTGGCCAAGTGGTAAGGCGTCGCACTCGTAATGCGAAGATCACTGGTTCGATTCCAGTACGGGGCATCCGTTACCCCAGCTGTCTCAGACAGTTGAACCCTCTGCTTTTGCTTCCTCGACATATTGAGAAGTTGTCTTTTTGCTTGGCTGTAGAATTAGAGCTAGATTCTCAGGCTGTCATTGGCTGGTTTTACCTGGGAACTCTACTTTTGGTAACTGACTTCACTTGATGTGCTATAGATGGAGTAAGACAACGCTGATATGATCCCAATTCGAAATGACACTCATTATTATTATACACCTAGATCTAAGCAACTATCCTTCCCCTTTCCCTCTTTGGTTCTTCACTCTCCAACACCAACGGTCCTCCTCCAGGTCCGCTTGCATCCAAGCTAACCGTCACACCCTTCCTCTCACTCACGGCTCGTATCGACTCTCCCAAATTCCTAAAGTCAACTTCACAAGTCTGAGTCTGATTCTCTACTCCATCTTTGACCTCTCGGATCTCAATACCAGGATATGGGAGCCAACCTTCTCGAAGAGGAATCATGATAAGTGGAATCTCAGCTTCTGTGTCGGATGTTGAGGACAGGGGGTCCTTCTTTGAACCTGGAATGACAAAGTGACCTTTTCGACGACCACCGAGAAGCCATGTATCTCCTGCGGCTGCGACTTCATAGCTATACTCTGTGTCTTTCTTGTGTTGCATTTCAGTGTCCCAGATCTGCGTCCATCTAAGATGCAGCGTAGCAGCGAGCATCTGGTTAACAGCCACAGTTGGGACAGCTCCCGGTTTCTGATCCATTAATTCCGTGACCGGAGTTTGCAGCTCAATATCCGCGGTATGCAGTATAGGCAGTGAGGGTATCTCAACTGGGATGAGGAGTGTGCAGGGGTTATCAGGCTGCGCTGCTGAAATGGTAATTCGAGGATTGGAAGCTTGCCATTCCCTGATAGCAGTCGATATCTTCTCTGTTGCATCAACTTGCGTTCCAGGTACCTGTCCAATGCCAGCAAAGTACTTATCCCAAGGAACGTCAGCTAGAAAGGCAGTAGGCACTGCGCCAAGAAGTGCGGCTCGCTCGAGGTCAATGGGCTGCAGGGTCTTGGCTTCTCTCACAACTAGCGATGTGATGAGTTTCGAGAATGATGCCAAGGAAGGATCATTCAGAGCATCAAATATGGACTTGACAAGCGCCTCCTCGATCTCCGTTTGTAGTATGTTGTAATAGAGTTTCAAATACATAGTTCTCGCCGCTCGCTTACTCGACCTGACATTGGTCTTCCTCTTTATGCGGTAAAGTAATGTCGCGGGTTGCTTCGAAAACACCATGGTTGTATCAGCAGGAGGAACGCCAAACTCGGATTCGAACAGATCCGAGGGCATCAGTTCGCTCTTATACAAGCGAAGAGGACTGTGGCTCGCTGTAGACACGTTAAACCGAGAGTAAAGTGCATTATGCTTGAAGACATCTTGCACGTTGACACCCAAAGCCAGAGAGATGGGAATGATTATCGACTTTGCAAACGTATACTTTTGACCCGACTCAAGCGTGTATGCGACGTCGGCCTTAGCAGATACATTCGCAATGTCATGCTCAACTGAGTAAGGAAATCGTAGAGTGACGCTTGACTCAGCCGGGATTTTGTTGAAGTAGATGATACCACCCGCCTCGGGCTTCTTTGCAAACTCGACATCCGAGTCGATAACTTGGGCTTCAAGAGTCAACATCCGCAGGCCACCAGTAGTGGGCCTGAGACGGATCTCGCAACTCTTGATCGAGTTCCAGCCTGGGTTGAGAGTGAAGTCCAATGTGTTGTTCTTGTCTAGGGAGGTGTGTCTTGTAGCTACAAGATGCACATCAAGAGCACCATCTCGGTGGAAGATGACGACCTCAGGATGCTTGAAGATATCAGTAGTTTGTGGAGGTGGTTGGTTGATGTCGCGTTCAAAGTGAAGGAAGAGGTTGCTCGAGAAAAGTCCAAGATGATCTATCTTGTATTTTCCAGGAATGACAGACTGAAGCTGTTAGCATAATCTTTCAGTTTGGTTCAAGAACTTACTGTGCATTCAACTGTGATGCTGTTTTGCCCAGGCTGTAAAACAATGTCTCCCTTCCTTGAGAAAAGCAGCTCCTTGGTAGGCCCCGGCTCAGAGGCTGTGGCTCGAACATCTATCCCATCCAACTTAATTTCGTCCGGCAACAAACACCACAGATTGATAGTCAAGGAGCATTTGTCCTCTTTATCAAAATACTCAGGAGCACATGCAAGTTCGATATTTGTAAAGAAGTTGGACAAGTGCACCTTGACTTGTGAAGATAGCGAAGAAGCCAGGTCAAACAAGTTACCCACAACACCCTTCATGGACATTGCGTCCACAGGCTCGGGCTTACCAACCCTCGATACTCTCTTTGAGCGTTGCTCTAGTCTCTCCTTTTCAGCCGCACAAGACTTCGTCAATAGCTTCAGAGCAACTCGCACATAATCATCCTTTGACTTCATCTCACGGAGACAGTGGAGATACATGACAAGCATAGACAACTCGAGTGACGTCCAACCGCTCTCGCCAAAAAATGGTGTGGCTCGGTAGAAATAGGAAGAAGCAGTGCTGTACTCCTTGAGATGAAAGTTGAGCACAGCAAGATCTGCCATGCTTGCTTGTACCGCGTGATCGTGGTTTGCAACAGTGTAGTGTCGAAGGGCTTTGTCTGTGAGAATCTCATATAGACGGTAGAAGTTCTCTGGGTTGTCAATGGCTGTCTGGAGAAGATTGTTGTTGACACCAGCGTCCAATGGAGGTACTTCCTCTGAAGTACCACTTGTAGCAGGCTGATCATCAAGACTGATCTCTTCAAAGTCTGCCTCAGCTTCTGCGATAATAGGCGCCTCTTTCCAGCCATCACTCCACCCGCGCTTCCTACCCAAGCCATCAAGGATACTTCGTGACAGCATGTAAAGCTCGGCGCGTCTAGCAGCGAGATCCTCAAGACCCCCCTTGAGAAATTGTGATTCCTGATCATTGTTGATCTTTGGCATGCCCGGCCCAGGGAACACACCTGGGCTTAGTGGAGGACGAGTCCCAGGTGCTGGACCTGTTGAGACATGAAGAGACGTAGTTCGGGCAGGGTGCATCATAGTCTTGGGTTCAGGGATGGAGGACTTTTGCTCCTGGCTTTGAGGAGGAGCAAGAGTGGAGGGAGGAATGGGAAGGGATTTTGATGCTGTTTGTGCGAGGATCTGTTGAGCAACTGAGAATGCGAATGATGCGACTACATTGTCAATGACTTCTGATAGATTGGGATCGATAGGAGAGTCGTCTTCGTCAGACTTTTCAGATGCCACAGCAGTCAAAATGTCTCGTCGCATAATTTGCGACACTGCCGGGATGAACTGTAGAGTCCTTCGACATATCTCACCCAGGCTTGCAAGATTTTCCGTCTCCTCGGTATGCTTTGGTGGAGGTGCTAGAGGTGCGACTCCATGCAAGACAGAGTCTTGTTGCTCCTTCAACTTGTCGAGCAGATCCTCCCTTGATGACCAAGCGTTTCCAAGCCGCAAGAGCAGTGCCATCTGTCGTGCAAAGATATAGCACCGGAAGTCAAACACAGAGACATCATTAGCCAGAATCTTGTCTCTATAAGCCTTCTTGGTAGCACTGATGGGTATCTCATCAAACTGCTCCTTGATAGTCTCATTCGACTGAAGATCCACAGCCTCTTCGTCTTCTGTGTTTCCACCTGGTGCTTTGGCGAGAGAGCTTTTGACAATCTCCTTGAGGTCCTCGGTGTAGCTGAGCATGGCGCCTCCGTGTCTCGTTGGCGAACCTTCATCAGCTTGCTCATTGACAACAGAGTCGAGTCCAACACTGAGCTCATCATATCCCACCAAGGCATCCTCTACTAGACCAACACTCTCAAAGCCTCTTGCCAAGCCTTCTTTGAGGATGAAGAAAGTACAGAAGTTCCATCCCGGTAAGCTTCGCTGACCGTCTTTTTCTTTAATATCTTCTTCGTACTGTGTCACGCGCGAGTCGAACGAGGTGAGAATAAGGCTCTTGAACTTGGCAATGAGCTCCGCCCAGGCATTTTCAGCATCGTGCTCATCTTCCGAGTACCCTGTCGGCACCGCAGGAACCACTCTCGGCAGCTGATCGTACGGAAGATCATTGATTCCAATTCTGATCTGTGCAACTCGATCCGGTGCTGTCTTTCCAAGGCCAGAAAAGTCGGTTCGAAGCTTCTCGAGTAGCGGTGTCGAGCCAGTGCGCCATCGCGGAGCTGACTTTTCTGAATTCTCCTGTGAGCGAGAGCTGGTCCTCGGTTGCGTCGACGCCACCGTATTCGGAAGGACAACGTGTAGAATCAAGTAATCGAACGCATCGTGCTTCTCTTGTTTGCTATTTCGTTTCGGGTTGCTTGATGACGGTATCTGAGTCTTGATCCATTCTCGAATTTCGGCACGAACGGAGGTCTTGTATGTTTCATTGTCGTCGCATCTCACCAGTAGCACCTTGAGATACGGTGTCCGTCGCAAACCAGGAATTTGATGTCGTCGTTGACTCCCAATTGCCCTCGAAGGCAAAGACTGCGTGTCTATCTGATCAGCAGAAGCCGCCTGACCACCAAAGTTCTGCTGCTGAAACCCATCGTCGAGAGTGCTCCCTGATCGTCGAAGGGTGTGAGGAGAAGAAGCTGATCCAGGGCCATCCCCCTGAAGAAGCTCAACGTGAAGCGTGTCGATAGATCGTAGAGGTCCAGCATGCGATTGCCAGTTCAGATTCCGCAACGGCAAACGAGGAATCAATCCCGGGGCGAGGAGCTTGTAAACATCGTGAGGATCGAAGTACTCGACTTGCGACAAGGTGTCGTGTTAGCGGACAACTCAAGGGAGGCTTAAGGTTTACAGGGGAATAAACGCCATAGAAGGTCAGTACTCACCAGTCACTTTTGACGTCGAGAATGGCTGTTCCATGGCAAACAGCTCGAGCGCGCACTTGTCATTGCTGTTTGTCCAAGTAAACAGTCAAGGTATGGATCTCAATCGAGATGGTGTTTAACCGCTAAAGCTGTCCCGAACGAGCTCCAGTGGATAACGATTGGAGACCCCTGTTGACGTAGAAGTACCTCCTGGGTCCTTCATGCGCCGGAAGCGGCATTTGTCCGGTCCCAGGCGGTGAGTGCACGTGCGTTGTGTTATTGGTTGGGTGTCATGACGCTATTTTCATTTTGACGGCGGGGTGGCGGCAGAATCTTGGAGGGGCAACATTTTGTCAAGGAATTGCGACTAATAAGCCTGTTAAACTTGTTCATTTCTCTCATTCCCAACCGTTTTGACTCTTTATCATGTCTTCTCTCAAGGCTGTCAAGTACACTCGGGGCCAACTCCAGGTCCTCGATCAACTCCGTCTTCCTCACGAATTTCACTACGACGATGTCTCCAACAGAACAGAGGCCTTTGACAGCATCGCAACTATGCGAGTGCGAGGTGCCCCAGCTATTGCCATCGTAGCAGCTCTCGGTCTAGCTGTTGAACTTCACAATGGAAGCATCACAGCTTCAAACGCTGAGGATACTATCTCTCAAATTGAGGAAGCTCTCGACTATCTCAAAGAAAGCCGACCTACAGCTGTCGACTTGACCAACGCTATTAACCAGCTCAAGTCCACAATAAGAGCGGTTGGAAGCACTGCTACCAAGGAGCAGGTTATCACAGCTTTCATCGAAGAGGCTGAGAAGATCTTTGAGAAGGATCTCCAGACCAACCTCTCCATTGGTGACCATGGAGCTGAGTGGCTGCGTGCCCAAGCTGGTGCCTCTTCTGACAAGAAGATCTCGGTCCTCACACACTGCAACACTGGATCCCTCGCTACATCTGGCCACGGTACTGCACTGGGAATAATTCGCACTCTTCAGTCCAAGGATCTCCTCCAGCACGCCTTCTGCACAGAGACTCGACCTTACAACCAAGGAAGCAGACTCACTGCCTTTGAACTTGTCTTTGAGAACATCCCCAGCACACTCATCACTGATTCCATGGCTGCTTCACTCTTCCGCAACCGCAAGCAAGAAAAGAACATCGCGGCTGTCATCGTTGGTGCTGACCGTGTCGTTCGCAATGGTGACACAGCTAACAAGATTGGTACCTACCAACTCGCTGTTCTTGCCAAGCACCACGGAATCAAGTTCATCGTCGCTGCTCCCACGACCAGCATTGACCTCGAGACTGAGACTGGCGATGGTATCAAGATTGAGGAGAGAAAGAAGGAGGAGCTCACACAGGTCACAGGAGCTGTGATCAAACCCGATGGTACCGTCGATGAGAGCAGCAAGGTCCGCGTTGCTACCGCTGATCAGCGAATCAACGTGTGGAACCCTGCCTTCGATGTCACTCCCGCGGAGCTCATTGACGCCGTGGTCACAGAGAAAGGCGCCATTGAGAAGGGACCTGATGGCAACTTTGACTTTAGCAAGATCCTGCCTGAGCGCTGGGCCAAAATCACTGGTGCATAAGCCAGTTTTACGATGTCATATTTCATTTAAGCGGGCTATCATATCCAACATTAGACTAGAGCAGCGGAAAATTGGGTTTCTATTTATTGCTTCAACGCATGAAGAATCAGCTTTTGGTATCCTTCAACGGCAGTTTCAAGATCAGCAACGGTCAAGTTCTCCCTCGCGCCATGTGCAACAAGAATGTTTCCTGGGCCGTACAGGTACCTCGTGTGGTCACCCTTGAGGTTGGGAATGTCGGTTCCGTAGTTGACGGTGATTTTCTCAAAGCCTGAGCTTGTTAGCGACGCTCCCACAAGAATTTGAAATGGTGTACGTACCATCGACATCGCAATTTGCTTCCACAGGTCCGTACCCGTGGGTGCAGTCGAAGATGAAAGCATCCTTGTCGACCTCGTCAAAGATGGCTTGGATCTTGTCATGAACAATGACATGTCCATCAGCCTGCTTTCCGCTCGCAACTCGCACAGCCAGTCCAACCTTGGCCTCCTCGGGAATGACATTAGCGGCCACGCCACCGTTGAATCGACCAATATTGACAGTGGTGTTACCAAACAGCTCACTGCTACCAAGGTCGGTGTCGAGCACTTTAGCAAAGGCTCGAATCATCAGCTCGTTGGCTGACTTGCCGAGCCATGGGTAACCACTGTGACCGGGGAAGCCCTTTGTGGTAACGTCGCAGCCCAGCATGCCCTTGTGTCCGCAAGCAAGCTTAAGCTCTGTAGGCTCGCCAAAGATGACAGCGTCCAGACTGTATGGAAGCTCCTTGGTCTCGATGGCCTCGCTGAAACGGCGCATGCCATCACCCTTGACCTCCTCGCCGACAACGAATAGCAGGACGACCTTATGGGGATCGATCTTTCCGTGCTCGATAAGGTTCTCAACCGCAGTGATTTGAGCAGCAACGCTACCCTTGGCGTCCACACTGCCTCGGCCGGTGATCATGGTCTCTTTTGTAACCTCACCATCATCAATTCCATATGGGATATGCGGTGGAACGACGTCAATGTGGCTGCTCACACAGACCTTGGGATCGAAAGTCTTCTTTCCATCTTGTCGCCAAGCCAGCACATTGAACCTCGGCTTTCCTTCCGGCGTATTATCAAAAGGCTCAACTTCCTGACGCGAAGTAGTATATCCCTTTTTCTCAAGATACCCCTCAAGCCAAACTCCCACATCATGTTCAGTTCCAGAAACCGAGGACGTCTCAATAAGAGACTTGTGCAAGCTCAGTAGCTCGGACCGGTACGAGGGCGCATCGTCGTTGCTAGCAATGACGTCGGAGGAGGGCTTTTTGTCATAATCTCCAAGAACCTGCTGCCAATCGAAAGCAATGGCCAGAGAGGCCGATGCCAGGAAACTGGCGACTGTTGCGATGCGCATCGTGGGGAAACAAAACGGATTTGTTCGTGTAGCTTAAAGTTTTGGGGTGGAGGTTGGGGAATAAGTCAGAAGGGGAGCTTGGGTTCAATTGAGCTCGGACATTGGTGGAGAAGAGCGGAATGACGCAAGTGGCCGATGTCGGGTGTTGTCTGGGGTACCTGGATGGTCTAGTCAGATAAGAACAGAGATAGGATCTTCTTTTGGAGAGGTCAGTGGCATGATATAGTGATCCGTACCTAGACGGGGAATGCCTCTATTTGGAAGGTCTATAAATCGATCGGCGAATAACAAAACCCGTATACAAACAGATGAAAACTGCTGGGTTACCCGGTTACCCCATACTGAACAAACTGTCACAGGAACATTGTAGTCTAATGCTCCTTCGAATAGGTTTCTATTCGGAGTTGCTCTACATATAAGATAATGTCTTAAATCTCTCAGCTCTAACCAGTCTATCAGTGTTGCTGGTTCTCTTATACGAGAAGCTGTAAGATTACGCCGCGACATTGGGCCTAACCTACACCTTGGACCAACTATATCCGTTTCGAACTTACACGCAAGACTTGTCATACCAAGTATGTTCGATGGCAAATTATTATTGCTATAGATTGGTTATCCCATCCTTCTTATAAACTACTCTTGGTCTCTCCTTTGAATAGCTTGGGGTCAAAATTATGGCTTCCTTTACCGGTTCCTTGGCATACCTTGCTTGGCTCCAGAGTTGTGACACGAACAGTGAAATGCTTCACTCTACACGATCTGGCATTACAATTCTACACAACCTGTTATGCAAGAAATATCGGGTCACGGACCGTCATGTCGGCTTGTCCTTCCGATCAGAGCCGGCTAGTTCCACGATGTTGGAGATAAGCGTAATGCGGGGTTGATAAGTTGTTCTTTTTTCGCAGTTCGACAACTGACAACAAGGATTTTTGTCTTTCCTGTTTAGGACCATATCCTATTGATCCTTATTTCTCGAGTGCGGATGGGATCTGAAGCCGATTGTGCTCTTATTCCGTGTTGTTGCACTGCTCCAAAAGTTTGAGGATCAAGGCTTGAAGGCTGGTGGTGCTTGGTCTCCTCTATTCCGAAGATTCCGGCCGAATCTACATTTTCTTTGACATAAAACAAAAATTGCTTCTTCTTCCTAGACATGTATATTATTTTGTAAGTTCTTTCATGGTGTTTAATAGTTGGGAGACGTCGGGACAAATTTGTAGGGGAAACATGTCATCAGCCTGTAAGCCGAGGCGTAACTAATCCAGATCATCAGGTAATTCTCGTTTGAAGTGAAACGCTCACTGCTGGAAAGAAAAGATGGGTTCCATTGATGAGGTTTTATGGACTGGAACGGCCTATGTTCAAGGTCGAGCCACGGCTAAACTCCTTGCGAGTGATCTTGAGCTGAGCTTCTGGGGAGGCGTTGACCCCCAGACCAGTGAGATCATTGACCGACACCATCCATTGAGTGGAGAAAATCTCCAAGGCACTGTCCTCGCTATTCCGGGAGGTCGAGGATCATGCACAGGTAGCGGTGTTATGCTTGAGCTGTTGCTCAATGGCAAAGCTCCTGAGGCAATCATCTTTGAGAGACGAGAGGACATTCTTACTCTTGGAGTCATGATTGCAGAGGAAGTCTTTGACCATTCTATCCCCGTCGTGGTTTTAGACAAGGAAGACTTTCGACATCTCATTCGACTGAGTGGACAAACAATATTTGTGGACGATGGTTATGTGTCCACTCACCCACCGTCAAAACACCGAAAAGGTTCAGTGATAGACACAGAGAGCGGTCTTATTCTTGAAACGACACCAGCTCTAGAGGGAATAAAGCTCTCAACACTGGATCAGGAACTTCTAAGAGGAGACTACGGCGACGCATCACGCGTCGCTATCAGAATCGTCCTCCGCATGGCGCACCTCCTAGGCGCAACACGTCTTATGGATGTAACACAAGTCCACGTCGACGGGTGCGTCTACACTGGTCCTGCAACGCTCGCTCTAGCTGAAAGGCTTCGAGACTGGGGCGGTAAAGTCCGAATTCCAACGACACTCAACTCTTTATCAGTTGACCAACAGCGCTGGCGGGCTCTTGGTGTCGATACTACTTTCGGAGAAGCAGCCGATGCGCTCGGAAAAGCATATACAGACATGGGAGCTAGACCGACATTTACGTGCGCACCTTATCAGCTTGAGAGTGCCCCTAAGCTTGGTGAGCAGATTGCTTGGGCAGAGTCGAATGCCGTTGTTTATGCGAATAGTGTTCTGGGGGCGCGAACCATGAAGTACCCAGACTTTCTGGACATCTCGATTGCTCTGACAGGAAGGGCGCCCAGAGGAGGCCCTCATCTCGGTATCAATCGACTGGCCTCTATTTGTGTGAAGATCGTGGGGCTGGAGGACACGACAAGACTTGATGATTCATTTCCACCATTACTGGGATACTATGTTGGAACTTTATCGACCAGCCGAATCCCTGTGATAACAGGGCTTGAGAAGCTTGGTCTCTCAACAGATGACCTGAAGGCCTTCGGTGCGGCTTTTGCCACGATATCGAGTGCCCCAATGTTTCACATCGTGGGCATTACGCCAGAGGCACAGACGCTTGAGACAGTCCTCGCCCCTGGATCCACCTCTGCTGAAGTCAAGCTGGGTGATTTGGGAATATGCTGGGATAAGCTCAACAGTGCACCAGCAAACCAACCCATCGACCTAGTATCACTGGGCAACCCACACTTCTCCCTCACCGAGATACGAAAACTCGCAAATCTTTGCAAAGGGCGACGAAAAGCCTCTAGAGTATCCCTTATCGTTACGTGCGGTCGATCAGTGTATAAACTCGCTGAACAAGCAGGTCTTGTAGCCCAACTAGAGGATTTCGGGGTGCAGATATTGACAGATATTTGCTGGTGCATGGTAACAGAGCCTGTGATCCCAACGACGGCAAAGACAATCATGACGAATTCTGGGAAATATGCCCATTATGGGCCGGGCCTTACAGGGAGGGGGATGTACTTTGGTAGTCTGGCTGGGTGTGTTGAAGCTGCTTGTTCAGGAACATATGAAGCTGAGAAGCCAGGGTGGCTTGAAAGTAAAGGAGCCATATAGAAGTTAAATTCAATATGAGAATTCCTAAGAGGACACGAGATTCTGTTGAGCAGCGACCCATGGATCAGCCTTCGTCCCTTTTTCAGCAGCCTCCTCCAGTATAGGCATAAGAATTCGTTTGCTTGGTGCATCGAACAAGCAATCGATCCAGAGGACAGACTTCAATGCCCCATGCAGTTCTGGCCATGCACATATCCCCAAGCCATCCATGACTTCTAAGAACCACTCGTCAATGGCTTCATCACAACCAATTTGTACAGAACTTATTCTCCAAACCACCAGAAGCCACAGAAAAACAGCAGTGGGCAGCTGAGTTGTAGCCTTCTTCAACTCCATTAACGCGTCCCTGAAGGACCCATCCAGATATGCTTGTCTTTGTTTCATATCTCTCCATCTGAAGAAGATACTTGCAGCGAACGTCATCATTCCAAGTCGAAAAGCGTTTTCTGAAGCTGATTCTGGAGAAAGAGCGAGTAGTCGGTAAATAATCGACACCATGGCTTCGCTAAAGATGTTGGGTTGAAGTTTTCGACCAGTTTGGCTGGCGATGTTGCTGAGATTTGCGAACTCTTCGAAATCTCTCCACACGTTTGATAACCTAGGATCAAGATTTTTCAAAAAGGCTTTCATATCGTGGCTCGCATCCGGATACTTCTTTTTATGGCGGAGTAAATTTTGGCTTGAAAGATATGGATTCCAGGATATGTCTTTGTTGAAGAATACAGGCTTGCAGCCGAATCGAAGGGCTAGACCAATATCGACTCTACCAGATGTTAGATATTGTCCGCATAAACGGATATAAGTACTTACCTGCAAACTTTGGCTGGTAATCTGGGATTATCAAACCTCAACATCTCAAGTCCACCCCTTAAATCCACTATCCTCGCCATCCCAGCAGCATGATTCTCAGCCGCTGTCCGATCACCTATCATCTCAGCTGCCAGACCCAGAATAACGACTACCATGATGGTGGCATCTGAAATAGACGTTGGGTCTGCAGGATTATTTATTCGTGCCTGAAGAAGCCTGAGCGTTTTCAAAAAGTGAAAATGTGCAAGACTACCATAGTCTCGTCCAAGAAGCATGTCGAAGTATGCTTCTACCGAGAACATTACAGAGTGGAAGTATACTTGGTCGACTAGGAGGTTTGTAGTCCAGGATGATTTCATCTCATCGACTTGGAGACATATTTCGGGAGGATATAGTGATCCTCTCATCCCGTGAAAAGCTGCTTGATATTAGCTCGTATAACAAGTTCAAGAGAGAGGGACTGACATCGAAATATGTCATTTTCCATATATGGCTGCAATGGCTCGGGAAAATCAAGTAAAGAGAAGTTCGTCCCAACACGGCCTGGTATAGTACCATCAGGAACCTGTAACGTCATGAGTGCTTCCTTTTGGTTTAATATCCATGATGTGACCCGACCTTGATCTTTTCGAGCTGAGTTAGAGCGTGCACGACTTCTGACAAGTCTTTGAATCTCTTTGGATTTCTTTGATGGTGTCTGGGCGATGAATGTGAAGCTTTGGTCTACTTAGGTTAGTCAATAGGTGATAGCTGGCTGGGAGAGATCTTACTGCGAGACGACTGCTGGTTCGATTTTAGCATGACTTGACGTGAGAAATGCAACCCGTAGATCGCATAAGTTGATTTTTACAAGATCCTGAAGTGAACTGGTCGTTAAGTCAACGTTAGATTAAGTGTGTCAGCTCATATTTGCTGCCGATGTCATCACGGATTTCGGGCTTATTAACTCCGATCGCCTAACTTATGGAAACCATATAAGAACATCTCAAGCCAAATTTGACATGGGATATGATATAATTATTTGAATCTTCATGCTTGATAGTAAAATCCATCACAAGTCTCAGAAAGTAGAATATAACTGCTAGAAAAAACTGAAAGGGGACTTGGATATCCATTTTACGCCGCTTGGCTTAAATCAGTAGTGATCCAACACAGATCGAAAATCATAAGCCAGAAGCAATGCTCTTGACACCTGCAAAGTCCAACTCCTCCAGTGTCTCGTTCCAAACCTGATCAACCAAAACATCACCATGTGTATAAAACCAACCTGCCAACCTAAAGCCCAGTTAGTAATCCAAATCCACGCTGATCAAGAATCAACTTACGGTGCAATCTCACAACTCATCAAAAAGCACCCATGAGACTCCTTTCCATGTCCATAGACAGCATTAGTATAGCTTGCAGCACCTCTATCAACAGGTCTTCCACAAATCGCAAAGAAGGCCCCAGCAAGCGCCCCAGCAACACCACCCATTTCATGATGACCTCCAAGGCCAGTACCCTTTGTGAGTCCTGGATCAACCATGTTGATAATCACATCATCTGGATCAACCTCTTCACAAAACCGTACGAGGAAGAGTTGGTTCAGAAGTTTTGACACACCATATCGTTCTTGGGAACTCCATGGTGTGATCTCCGGGTCGTCGAATGATGCGAGGAGTGGGCGTTCATCTTTGTTTGGGAATTTGCAGAGATGAGCTGTGAGAGAGTTTACTGTTGTAAGACGAGGTGGTCCGTGGCCTGAAGTTTTGTTCTTGAGGATGGGGATGAGAAGGATTGTGAGAAGAGCGGTGCTGAGGTGGTTGACCTGAATACCAACTTCATGACCTGTGCTAGGCACAAGTTCGAAGTGATTAGGTGAAAGACCAGCGTTAAGAATAACAAAGTCAATGCGAGAAAGCTCAGCGTCACATTTCTTAGCAAAAGCCTGGACAGAATCATAAGATTGCATATCAAGCTGCCAAACATCAATCCTAGCAGATGGTGCGATGGTTTTTAACTTCTCAGCAGCAACTTTGCCTTTTTCAAGAGATCGAACTCCCATTATGAGATGAGATAGACCTAAAGAGAGGAGCTGTTTTGAAGCTTCGAAACCAAGCCCTGTGTTTGAACCGGTGATGATGGCTGTGCTGCCTTGGACTTGGGGGTATTTCTCTCTGGTGGGTAGTTCGATAGTGGTGCGGAATTGGTTCTTCCAGAAGACTGGGAGCCAGAAATCTGGGAGGGGAGACATGTCTCTTGAAGGGATGGTAGATGAGTACTTTTGGTTCTTTTGGCATGGCATTTTGATGATGGTGATGATGAAAAGACGGTTGGAGAATATGGAATATTGGGAACGCAGGAGCTGAAAGGGTTGAGAATGAAGAATCCTCTTGGCTTATATATACTATAGAGAGAGATATTCTGCATGTTTTATACCCAAAATCTCATTTTATGGCGTTATACAAACTATTGGTCGTGGTCGGATTCTGAACTGAATCATGCTGAAGCTGTCCCAATTAGGAAATTGAAAAAGTCTTGGCATTCTTCCAACCTCGTCATGACCAATGAGAGACTCGGGATACGCTCCCAGAAGACAACATCACAGCCATTTCAGATGCGTTGAATTGCGTGTTATAAGCGATTGCCTTGTGTTCAGGTAATGAGAGCACGGAGTTAAGATGACTGTTCACATCAAGTCCGAAGCTGCTGTCTGTCTTTGTCATGATGGGTTGGTCTTGGAACAACCATGATGTGGCCAAAAGTCTAAGCCAACAGATCAACCACAAAGACTTGTACCGCACTCTCGCTGAGGGTATACTAGGTAGATAAAAAATCAGCTTTACAAAGAATGCGAGATGTAATTCATATCAGAACTGTATACCGATCTTGACAGCAATGTAATATACGCCCTACAATGTAGCTGGTCCCCTATCATAGCACGTCTAGTGTAAGTTAGACCGAGGATAAGTGGCTACCCACTCCCATCAGCCTAACGCAGCATTTCTAGTTGCAACAATCACCAGTAACTAATTCCAATCACTATCTCTAGTCCTCCATTTAAACCCACTATACTCGCCAGTTCCCCGAATCTCTCCCGACTTATCACCCTCTCTAGCTTATCTCCCCACGGTGGATAACCCACGATATGCCTCCCCCCGCCGACGCCGACTCGGAAGCTACATTTACTACCGACTACACTTCTTCTACTGACTCGCTCTTCCAAACACACGCCAAAGAGCAAATGACATGTTTTTACCCCTCGTGTCCCTTGCGCCCTACAACACAAGTTACCCAATCACTAACCCCAATGTCAATGTCTTGGCTCTCAGGGTGGACCATGCCATTCGTGCCCCGCGATGCCGGCAACGGAGGGGTCCAAGGTCAAGATGCCTTATTATCGAGACGATTCCCTTGACTTTGAGGTTGTAGATTGCTTTTGATATCCAATTCTATTGTATTGTGTTGTACAAGACAAAATGACTGTTGTTACTCTTCCCGAGCCCTTTGCTAGCATCCCCCGAGAGAACTTTCTCTTCGGCGCATCGCCTCTTCAACCCCTCCCCAGAATATCCGCTGCTCTCGGTGGAAAGGTCAATGTCTACGCAAAGCGCGAGGACTGCAACTCCGGTCTCGCCTACGGTGGTAACAAGGTCCGAAAGCTAGAGTAAGTCGCTCTCTCAAACTCACTCACAGCACATCTAATCGAAAAACAGATACCTCGCCGCTGAGGCCCAAGCCCAAGGCTGTGATACCCTCGTCTCCATCGGCGGCGTCCAGTCCAACCACACCCGCGCCGTAACCGCCGTCGCCACAAAGCTCGGTCTCAAAGCCGCCACCGTCCAAGAACACTGGGTTGACTGGGAAGACCCCGGCTATGAAAAGGTCGGCAACATTCAGCTGTCGCGGCTCATGGGCGGTGATGTGAGACTTGACCCCTCGACATTCGGTATCGAGCACAAGACTACTCTCGCCAAGCTCACAGATGAGCTCAAGAGCAGTGGTCGCAAGCCATACTATATCCCTGCTGGAGCTTCAGACCATCCCCTCGGTGGTCTAGGTTTCGCACGCTGGGCCTTTGAAGTCGAAGCGCAGGAGAAGGAGCTCGGAATCTTCTTCGACACCATCATCGTATGCGCCGTAACAGGCTCTACATTCGCCGGCATGATCGCCGGCTTCAAGCTCGCCCAGAAGAAGAACGGCTCTCCCGCGCGTAAAATCATCGGCATCGACGCCTCCGGCAAAGTACAGCAGACCTTCGACCAAGTCCTGCGCATCGCCAAGTCGACAGCTGCCAAGATCGGCCTCAGCGAGGACGACATCACAGCGGACGACGTGATCCTGGACCCCAACTACAACGCCAAGATCTACGGCATCCCTGACGAGACGACCATTGAGGCGATGAAGTTTGGCGCTGCGACTGAGGCGTTCATCACGGATCCTGTGTATGAGGGCAAGAGTTTGGCGGGGATGATGGATTTGATCAAGACGGGCAAGATCGCGAGTGGGAATGTGCTTTATGCTCATTTGGGAGGTCAATTGGCGCTTAATGCTTATTCTTCCCTATGATATTGTACATGATAGATTGTTATTTGAGCGTAAATAGAATTAACCAAAAATTGCCTATTTCTAGAATAGTATGAGTGTCTATGGGAACCAGGGTAAATGGATAGCCTATAGCCCAGACATGCTCTTGTCCAGTGTGCTTATTAGAGCTCACAGCCTGTCTGTCACTTTTGCACTCCTTCGACGTCTCTTCTTTCTGATCCTTTAAAATCACCCAGCTAAATCCATAGTAGAATCTCTATCACTATGGGCGATTCTGAAGACACTAAGGTAGCTGTTCTATCCGCTCTAGCCGACTTCTTCAACATCTCGTCCCAAAACCTCCAAGATGCCCGCAACCACCTTCTCGAGACCTCTTACGTCATACAGTCCACCCCAGATACTATCGAGCAGACGACACTAGGAGAGCTATTCCTCAGCGACACAAAGCAAAAGGGTCATCTTGAATGGGCCATAAACAAACCCCAAGAAATCTTCATTCACGAGAAGCTCGCTGCAGTTTGGAGCGGGTGGTCTATTCGTGCCGATGACGGTACTAAAATTATGCTCTAAAAGTCTATAAACGCTGCCCTGCCAACAGGTAATCTACTACTATAAAAGTGAACTTATCTATTTTCTTTAAACGTCTATAACTTTAATAAAACATATTACAGAAGGCTAGAATTTTATCTATTATATATATAAAGTGCTAAAAGAACTATAAATTTAGTAAAATAGTAAAAGCTCTTATTATTTAAGCTATAAAAAGCGGGAGGTTATACTAAGATATTATAACTAAGGCTAGATATTTACTAGCTATAATCTTTAAGATCTTCTAATACTAGAAAACTTACTAAACCTTAAATAAAAAGAGTTATTTTAGGTATCCTAGAAAACTCTTAGTTTAGTAGATTTAGTATATACTAATTTTATTAAAATATAACTATAGGATTATATATAAAAAGCTAGTTAACTTTCTAGGTAATAAAATCTTATAAATAACTCTATACTAAGTTATTAGATATTATTATAGTTATAAATAAAGGGCTATATAGAGAATTCTACTATTTATAGAAACTGCTTATTAGTAGCTTTTTTAATATTAAGCTTAAAAAGAAGATATTAAAGAATTACTAGAGGTATATTAGTTTAAAGTTTATATATAGATGCCCCCTAGGAAGAGATTACTAATCTAATAATACTTTTAGATAATTTTTAGTAATAAGTCTATAGTTTAATTATAACTTAATTATAAATAAGGCTAGGTCTTCTAGAAGCCTTATAAGAGGTTTATAAAAGAATTAGTTAATATTATAGTTTATAGGAAGCCTTAATTATCTATTATAATTTAAAAAGCAATCTAAAGAGGCAGTAAATCTAATATTATTATTATAATCTATAATTAGATTACTAGAAGAAGAGGATATATATTATAAAGCTATTAGGAGCTATTATTAGAAGGTTTACTTCCTATTTAGACCAGGTTTTGCTATTTTTAATAAGATAATGCCTATATTTATACCTTAAAGTTAATAACTAATTAGCTACTAGAATATAGAATATCCTGGATTAACTAGCCTGCTTATAGTCTAGATCTTAACTTAATTAAGTATATTTAGAAGTAATTAAAGCTAAATATTTATAAGATATTCCTTTAAATAGAGCTCCTTAAAAGTAATAAAGTTAATTAAGTAAAATTAATTAAATATATTAAATTAGTATAGGTAGCTATTATATTAGAGCAGATTAATAAGCTAATTGACTTACTCCCTTGCTAACTTAATGCCTATATTTAGGTAAAGGGTTAGTATATATAATATTAAAGAGAAAAGTCTAGTAATTAAAATAATATATATTATATTATTATTAGATTTAAATTAAAAATGTTATAAATAAATAAAGTTATTGCTGTTGAATTAATTAAGTTGCTATAGGGTAGGGTGTTTACAGACTTTTGGAGCATAATTTTATCATCAGTCACAAGAAGGGCATCCTTGGATTAGCCTACACTGATGGATATTGGAAGGTATCAGGTCTAGCTTCAACAGAGCGGCCCCTCGAAACACCGAACCCAGATGATGGGGCAGCTCTCACCCAAGAAATCATGAAGCCCATCAACGCTCTTCTAGATGACTTCTCCCACCCACACTGGGACGTCCTAAAACAATGGTTTCTTCCCAACGCTGGTGTAACTCTGTATAGACCACCCGCTGAGCCAGCGCCCATGACTATGGAGCAGTCCATCGTTCGTCTGCAGGGTATGATCAAGAGTGGTATTACTATTCAAGAGAAGTTACATGACATTCAGGTCCGAAAACACGGTGATATTGCATTGGTTTGGGCGCCCTTTGTGGTTGAGATTAATGGGGTGCCTAAACATGATGGTGTGAATGCGTTTACGCTTCTGAAGAGGCATGGGAGATGGGTGTTTAGTGGATGTCAGGACTATGGCGTTGCTATTGAATGAGAAGTAACTGCTGAGCTTGCTTATCGATGTCTGTGTGGTATCTGGTGAATATCTGTAGGAAGAGCGAGGCTGGTCTATTTATTTGGTGCTCTGCCTGAAAGCGACGAAGCCGAGGGACTAATGTGGATGCCTAGTTATTTGCAACCTATAGCGTTTCTGTCTGTTGTTTGGTATCAGATTTTTACACTGGTGAAAGAGTGTAATGACTTTCTCTTGTCCTTTGGGGAGCCCGATGGTATGGCTCAAAGGGTGCACGACGCATATGAGCGTGAACACCCTCTGCAAGTTCATCCATGGAATCGTACTCTGATAGCCATTCCAGTAACAACACGTATTACAACTGTGCAGATCACACCTGGAAATCCTCAAAGAGAGTAAAAAGAGGCTGAGTGTGTTTATGTATGGGTGCTTTGTTCAGATGTTTGTACAACTAACTGCCTTATGGAGGTACCATGCAGGCGCCCGTTTCTTTGCGTACGTATCCTGAAAGGTACCTGCATGCTGGAAACACATCTGTTTTTTCCTTGGTCAATAAAAACAGGATTGTTATTGGCTAAGTTATTGTCACATTTGCTCTCCTTTTTGATCTGTCGTTTTTCAGCTGCAGCGACTAGCTCTAGAAGCTCTAATACCACCAGTTCAAAGACGTTCATATTTGCTTCTTTAACCTTTTCGATTTTCTTTCCTTCCATTATTCTAGTTGACTTCTTTTCTTGGCCATACTCATAATTGGGTATCGCCTCGCTGGATCCTGAACAGGCTGAAGTCTTTTTGGGCTCACTGGGCTCACTGGGCTGTCGGTTTGTTCACCCCAAATCAGAGAACAATAAGAGTGCTTGAAGTGAGCTAAGCTATTAGAAAACCCAACCCCATGTCACTGGTAGCAATCAACAAGATAATAAGCTCTCAAATAGAATAATACTGCTGCAACTGACTTGCTACGTCTGTCAGTTGCCTCAACCATTTCTTGAAGACGCCGCACAAAGGGGCGGACAATATAACAGCAGTCTCCAGTTCATTTTCCAAGTCGAAGCAAGGCTATCAGAATTTTTTCAGGTTTACTATTTACTGAAAGACGCTGGAGGAGCACTTTGCGTTATTCGCAGGCTGCCACCTGTCAGGACAACAAAGTCCAATCATTGATGAAGAGGTGACAAAGCCTAGCATACTCGATATCTTTGCATGTGAGCAAAGAGACAGAAGGCTGGTAATCTTTGCTCTAGATTTTGATTGGTTCTTTGATAGACAGTCTGCTTTGTTTATAGGTGCTAGAATAATGCCTAGAGAGAGGCTTCCACTGGGCTCCAAGCCATCCTGCACCCTAGCACTGCAACAAGCGTCTCTCACGCTTCTTTATATTGTAGTCCAAATCAACGGGGCAACCATTCTCAGGCGACTATAAATCCAAATCTCCATCAATATATAATTCTTCTTCCTTCACCCCACTCAACCTTCACTTCAACCACCACTTAGTACTTCCGTCTGATCTCACCCGTTCACTCGCTTTCATCGCCCAACATGGCAGACATGTCTTATGAAGACACTCAGCACCTTCTTGACTCTATTACCGACACGAACTTTGACCAGCGTCTGAATGATCACATGGATGGCAATGCTACTGAGGAAGTTGATGAGGATACAAAGGTAGATATGCTCACGGGTCTCAACACTTCCGCCTTTCAGAACCCTCGTGCCCAACATGAAATCGCGAACGAGGCTCTCCTAGCCTCTAACCCTTTTGATAAGGAGTTCATGGAGGCATATAACGCTGAAAATTCTCGGACTCAAGCTTCTTCAGGGTCCGATGCACAGTTGAGTGGTCCCCACAACAATGGCAGTACTATCGCCGACGATGATAGTCAACTTCCTGTCTCTTCAGCCGTCACACCTGCGACTCAGTTTTCTTCACCTATGAATCCTGAGGACTACTTGCCCGAGTCATTTCAGACACAGCCATATCCACCTCTTAATAACCAGCCTCAGGCCTACCCTGTTCCGATGGGTCAGCCATTCTATGATCAGACGGCCCTTCAACAAATGCAGCCCTTTGCGGTACGACAACCTGGTCATGGCGGACGTCGGATGAGACAAACACAATACGCTCAACAGCAACTCTTGTTCTCTATGAACAACCAAATTCATCAACTTCTCCCTGGGCAAGTATCTCACCCGCCCTTCCCAGTATCTCAACCTCGCGTACCCCCCTCTCAAGGGGCACCTCGCAAGGGTCCTGCTCCCAGCGAACCAACCCGTCACAAGATCCCAACCAACCCAGCCAACATCAGCCCCCACAGTCTAGAGCAACAATCACTCCTCTCAGAGCTGCAGCACTTCACTCACGAATATCAGGGCTACATCACCAACCCAGTCCAAGCTCGCCAAATAGGCAATCTCTTCCTCTCCCTCGCACACCATGAGGTCACAGTTACACCGCCAGAAATGGATCCCACATTCCCCCGAACCAACGAAGCGTATCGCGCTCGTGTGCAGGAACTCTTCATGGCTATTGTGGACTGGTCGAATCCTAGGGGGTGGCGAACGAAGATGGGGTCGAAGCTTGCTGTTCAGTGGGTTGAGGAAGTCAAGGCCTATCGAAAGAGTGTTGGACTTTCTGTTGAGCCGTATGATATGCTTGATCACCAAATCGAACCTCCTCTTGAGAGGATGCCTCCTGTGAACGAGCAGTGGAAGAATGTCGTTCATCGTCAGTTGTCCAACATTGAGATTGAGATTCTCAGTTCCAAGATTCTCGTAAGTCCGTTTATTGTGTTTACTTGGTCTCTGCTAACCACAGTTATAGGACTCAGCCATTTTATCGCAGCAGGATCGGAACTATGTTCCGCTTTGGAGTAATGCCGAGTGTCAGTGGGAGCAGTTCGCTAGTTTTGGAGAGCGTTAGGAACGCCTCGTGAGCGCTTTTCGAGTAAGCCATCCCTTTTGAATTGACAACCAACAACTAATTTGACTAGGACAACAAGGTTTTGATTCACTCAGCTCTACGCTCATCGTGGCTCTCCCGAATCACCAACTCTCCAGTTGCCGAGCTTGTCGTAAGTATATGGCCATGATTTTATGAAGTGAGTACTAATGTGAGACGCAGCGCAAGGAGAACAACAAAGCTGGCAATGACAAGAAGCGAAATGCTGCTAGTCGTCTGAGTGGCAAGGGTGCGAAGAGACCTCAGAATGAAGAGAGTGAAGATGAAGGGGACGGTAGAAAGGTCAAGAGGAAGCGATACTGATCCTTCGTTTCGATCGGTAACATGGTTCTTTTTTGCCTATATACGATGGCTATATCAGGTAATTTGGGATTTCGAGTGCGATTTTCCAAATGGTGGCATTTTTGCATCGTTGGATGGCATTATATACAACGCACCTTGGGGTTCGACCTAGACAGCATAGAGATAGACAAGAACGGTTTGTTTTTTACATCTTGCAATGGGAACAACGGCTTGTCACAATACACGGGTACTCATTACAGCAGAGAAAAATGGGAGAAATTTGTTATCAATTATGGTGTCGGAACACCTGCTTATATCGTCCATGCATACTTTATCTAGCCGAGTTGATCTTGTCAACTAGGTATCTTCATTTTCCTTGCCCTATTCTTTTTCCTTTTTTCATGTTGAATCCCCATCAACGCCAAAAACAAAACACCTCTTTTTACTCTCTACCATCCTCGTCCAGCAAGCTTCTCCTCAGGCTTCATGCTATCGCAGTTAATTCCCACCATAGCCTCGCCAAGCCCCGTGCTAGTCTCAGCCAGCACCTTGGCATCCTTGTAGTGTGTAGTCGCACGCACGATGGCCTTGGCCCGCTTCGCAGGGTCGCCCGACTTGAAAATACCGCTTCCCACAAAGACTCCGTCGCAGCCGAGCTGCATCATGAGCGCGGCGTCAGCGGGCGTGGCGACTCCGCCGGCGGCGAAGTTGACGACGGGCAGACGGCCTAGCTCTGCGGTCTGGCGGAGGAGTTCGGCGTCGACTTCGAGCTCGCGGGCGAGTTCGCGGATGCGGATGACGCCGCCCTCTGCGAGCGCGGCCTTGGCTTGTGCGATCTGCTTGTTGACTGTCTTCATGTGTCGCACGGCCTCGACGACATCACCGGTGCCAGCCTCGCCCTTTGTTCGGATCATAGCAGCGCCCTCTGCAATTCGTCGCAGCGCCTCACCGAGGTTTCTGCACCCACAAACAAACGGAACACCAAAAGTGCTCTTCTCAACGTGGCTCTCGTCATCAGCGGGTGTGAGGACCTCAGACTCGTCGATGTAGTCGACACCAAGAGCCTCGAGGATCTGACACTCGACAAAGTGACCGATGCGGGCCTTTGCCATGACGGGGATGGTGACGGCTTCTTGGATCTGCTTGATCATGGCGGGGTCTGACATGCGGGCTACGCCGCCGTCTTTGCGGATGTCGGCGGGGACTCGCTCGAGGGCCATGACGGCGCAGGCGCCGGCTTCTTCGGCGATGCGGGCCTGCTCAGCGTTTGTGACGTCCATGATGACGCCGCCCTTGAGCATCTGGGCGAGGCCGGCCTTGACGGTGAAGGAGGACTTGGCCTCGCCATTGGAGGCGGCACCAGTGTTGGAGGAGTCGTTGGTCATGGTGAAGTTGGGGTGTGAAGTAAAAAGACAAGGTGGCGGGGGTATGAAGGTATGGTTTGAGTTGGGGAGTTGGAGTGAAAAAGAGAGGGGAACGGGTAATTATAGGTCTTTTCCCAGAGAGTCAATGACTAGAAAGGGTATTACTCAAAGAAGAAGTTGACAAGAACAAATCTTAGAGTTTCTCCTAGTCTGACTGTTAGTCAAACTGACTGTGCTGTGCTGCATGTACAGTACCTCCGGCCCTCCGCCTCCGCCTCCGCACCCGGTATACGGCGCCGTGAGTGCGGAGTCAAAAAAGGGTCCAACTCACACCAATTTATTCTACTACAGCCGCGGCCTCCGAATATGCAGGTCTAATGCGCCATAGCCACTGTAAAAGACCCCGGCGTCGAGCTCCGGCCCATCTTTAAGCGCGCCCTACAGCGACAGTAATTGGATGATTCGTTGACATGTGCCGATGTTTAGAGGCGGCAATTGTCGGGAAGACGAGGCTCAAAGTGGTACTCATGCACTGAGTGAGGAGTATCCAAAGAGGGGGATATGCATACATTGTTCTAGATTCTTGTGATATCATGGATGGAATCATTTGGTCGATCGTAGATAATGTCTCATCTCATCTCATCTCACTCACCATCTCACGCATCTCTTATCTTGCATGCGTTTGCCACGATAAGCCATCTTCTCTCTACTTACTGTAACTGTTGTCTGCTCATAATTTGTTCTCTCAGCCTTTCTAGACTCCAATACCAGTACTAGTAAGTACCTGACTCAACATAGTTCAACCACCCTCCTCAACTCTTAATTTCTTAGCCCATAGAACGAACAATCGGGGTAGTCCGGAGGTACTCTCGCCCTAGCGGCTCCGTCATGCATGCAGCCTTCATGCACCTCTAATGCACGTCTTTATCCCTTTTGGGTCACTCCGGTACCCATCACCAGAATCTGGGGAACCATTTTACTATCTCGTATGTCACTTGCGAGTGACTAAGGTTTTTTGCCTTCGGTGAAAGGCTCCGAGTTTAAACTGTCCCGTTATCGCTCCTTGTCTTTTATCATCTTACAATTCTCTGGCAAGTCATTAGTTGGTGAGACATCCAAGTCAAGATGATCAGTCTTACGGTCGGTGTCTTGGCCCTTCAGGGTGGTTTTGCTGAGCATGTCGATCTTGTGAGAAAGGCGGCTGAGTATCTTTCTTCTACGGAAGGTATTTCCAAGACGAAATTTCACTGTATTGAAGTTCGCACAAAGGAAGAACTCGATCAGTGTGGTGCTCTTATCATTCCTGGTGGCGAGAGTACAACCATCTCTTTCGTCGCCGCTCAATCTGGTCTCCTCGAGCCATTGAGAGATTTCGTCAAGTAAGCGATCCCCGTCGCATAATTTGATACAAATACTAACATGAATCAGAGTCCAGAAGAGGCCAGTCTGGGGAACATGCGCCGGTCTTATCCTCCTATCAGACGAGGCAAATGCCACCAAGAAAGGTGGTCAAGAACTCATCGGCGGTCTCGCCGTCCGCGTTCACCGCAACCACTTTGGTCGTCAAATGGAGAGTTTCGAGTCAGGAATGAACCTCCCCTTCTTGAACGACAACAAACCCTTCCCTGGAGTGTTCATCCGCGCGCCTGTCGTGGAAGAGGTTATCGGCTCATCTGACGATGGACGACCACCGGTTGAAGTCCTGGCCAAGTTACCAGGTCGAGTAGATAAGATGAAGTCTGGCATATCACAAGCCAATACCAAGGACGATTCAGGAGATATCGTTGCTGTTAGACAGGGGAATATTCTGGGAACAAGCTTTCACCCCGAATTGACGAAGGACGAGAGGATACACGTGTGGTGGTTGAAGGAGATTCTCAACCAGCAATAGACACAGCGACATAGACGGCGTTTTGGGAAAATAGAATTATTACTTATTATTCAGGGGTATCAACCGCTTATTTACTATGTTTTTATACCTTGCCCATAGCTGCATCATACCCAGGCGGCGGTGGTGAATGCGTTCGAGCTGGTCCTCCCTGTGAAGAAGATCCAAAGCCCAAAATCTGCAGAATCTCAAGATCGCCCATCGACTGCGCCAACTCCGCCGGTGAAATACATCCCCCAACATTCATATCAGCGCCATGTGCTTTCAGAACCCTTATCAACTCCGTATCCCTCCTCGAAATAGCCTGCATCAACGGCGTTCTGCCCTTCTTATCCGCCGCATTAGCATCAGCGCCAGCTTCAAGAAGAAGCTTAGCCTGATCCCTCTTCCCGTTCTCAATAGCGTATAGCAAGAGTGTCTCGCCGCTGCTCATCTTCTTCTTGGTGTTGGAGCCAGCTGCGAGCATCATCTTCACGAGGTCCGTGTTGCCTGTCTCCATTGCGAAGCATATCGCTGCGACGCCCCATGTTCCGTCTGATACATTTGGTGAAGCCCCGTGGTCGAGGAGCATTTTGACGACTCGGACTTTGTCGTTTTGGGAGAGTTTGCTGTCGCGGAGGGCGATCACGAGAATTGGGTGGCCGACGAGATCCTTGGCGCTGGCGTTGGCGCCGTGTTTGAGGAGAAGTTCTGCCATGTCTAGTTTTCTCTTTGCAATAGCGTCTGCTAGCACAGATAATCCACTCAGATTCTTTGAGCTTGCATTTGTGCCACTTTCAAGAAGGAGCTTCATCATATCCATACGGTCCTGGCTCGCTGCAATAGACAACAGCGAATTACCCGAGAGATCGCTAGTATCGGGATTCGCGCCGTGTTGAAGCAGCATCCTAACAAGCTCCAAGTTACCCTTCTTGACAGCCTGTGCGAGAACCGGTCGTCCAGAGGTGTTGGTGGTGTTTGGCTTGGCTCCGTTGTCCAAAAGAAGTTGAATACCCTCCAGGTTCTCACTGTTACATACGTCGACAAAGTATGATTGTCCAGACCAGCTGGCAGCGTTGACGTTCCATGTTCCCTGGTCGATGAGCATCTTTGCAACGCCAATGCTTCCGACTGATGCGGCCAGAAAGACCGGTGGGATCTTCATATCTTTGCCGTTGGTGTCGGCACCAGAGCCGATAAGGAACCGCACAGCGTCTTCTTGGTTGGCCAGGATAGCACAGCCAAGAGGTGAGTTGCCCTCTCCGTTTCGGCCATTGATGTTCGCTCCTTGTGCGAGTAGACCACTCATCTGCTGAACATCACCGCGAAGAGCTGCTTGACAAAGGGCAGTGGATAAAGGATCGGGCTTGGGCCAGAGACCAGCTGTCATGGCCTTGAACGAATGTGTCAAAGAAGACAGACCCTTGGCAAAACCGGAAGATCCACTTGGTGACTCGCAGCCCGGTGATTGAGCTGAAGAAGGCTGTGCTGGTTCATAAGGCGGAGGTTCGATATCGCCAGGAAGAGGCCCTTTACTACTCGATGCATAAGAGTCGTTCTGCGATCCAGTGCAGAGAATATCCTTTGTCTGCGAAGCCTTTTGACAAGCTCTGTTAACATGATCAAAGATCTCTCTTCCACTCTTTGCATCAAGAGCAGAATCCTGATCATCCCGGACTTTGCTAGCACAACATAAATAAACGTTCACACCACACAGCGAGACAAGCACCACTTACATCGACAGCACCTTTGCGTAAAACGCAAATAGTCGTGAAAACGCAACAATAGCATCACTATAGACCACCAAAAACACCTCATCCATCAAAGGCAGCGTCTCGGCCTGCAGTCTCATAACCTGCTTATTCAACACCGTCGCGACAACATCGCACGATCCCAGACTCTGACTTATCGTCGTCTGCAACCGACCCGAAATAGCACTAGCGCTATTCAGCGCAGTCTCGAGAATTCCCACATGCTGATGAAGCTGATACAGCCTCGTCGCAAACGAAGACAATCGCTCGTCGGGGACTTCAAGCGCCGCGTTCAATTCATTGAGCTCTTCGGCGCTGGATAACACGCGGTGAGAAATACTCGAGCCGAGCGAGGTCAGTGAAATAACCGAGAAGCCGTCTCCGTCCATTGTACGTATGTGGGGTAGTAAGAAGATGTTGAAGTGGGGGATTGTCAGATCGACTGAGGAGACAAGCTTCAGTCTATATAACCATGGAACTATTCCCAGTACCTAGTAGGGCTGATAGCGGGAAGACACAAAAAAACGCCTAAGAAGGCTGAAAGTGAAGTCGTGTGCTGATTACGCGGTCTGTTGACTGCGACACGCACGTGTATATCACATCACAGACGAATAGAGAGATAGCTTTGGCTTGGCTGCCTCTTTTTGAGGCTGTAAACTAGATCCTACGGCGAAGCTTGACAGGGATATAAGCTCTTCGGTGATAGGTGCGGAGATGCCGACCTGCCTCATTGATTTGATAGACAATGCAATAGAGCTGTAATAGGTTCTGCTTATTGTTGACGACCTATTTTCTTATTCCTCTCAAAGTGAATCATCGCTTACGCCATCGATTGTTATACCCTGCATATCCACGTTGCTAACCCCAGACTCTGTCGTATCTCGTATTCCTTTGGGCTTTGATTTTACACCCTCGATAGGTTGTCCCTTATCGACCTCTGTCCTGTATATCCACCTTTGCTAACCCCGGAGTCTCTCGTGTGGCTTTGACGTGCCATCGATAGGTTGTTCCTTTGCGTTCTCAGGTTTCCCCGTAAGGAGGAAGAAGAATGCACCGATTGCGAGACCAAGACTTCCCAACATGACGATCTGAGCGCTACTCATCATCAGCTACAACTTCAACTTCTGCCTCTGCATAAACTCACTTGCCGCCCTTGGCCTCGGGCTTTTCTGTAGCTCTTGGTCCAATAGGTTCCTTCTCGTTATGTTGAAGCAAGCTCGTTGTGCGGAAACCTCGCTGGATTGAGAGAGAGGGCCTCAAGGCCATTGAAGATCGAGCAATGCGTGCAGACATGTTGGAGGATGTGTTGTTGAAGTTGAACGTTTTGTTGTTTCACAGAGTTGACAAGATGAGATTGGGTATGACAGAGCAACTCCCTAGGGAAGTATAGATATTGAGCTTATTATTAGGAAGCACAAATTATTGATGACGTTCTAATCGACATGTTTGGCCGCCAAAGGTGAATCAACAGTGGGACTCCTTGATCGTGGCGTCATTGATGCGTACCTGCAATCGACCACTTTCATCATTTCTGCGGAATAACTAGGACATTTTTACTACGAGGCGCACTAATTAAACAGTAGAGCGTTAGGTCAGTGTCGATTTATTTACGAGGTGGCTGAACGAAAAGGCGAAATCAACATCTCACCTCAAGAAATCCGTCATGAGGCTCTATCAGATCATCACAAGTCCCCTCAATATACTCAACAGCTCTGACTTGCCAATCACATCACATAGCTACTGGTACAAGACTCTCAACTCGCTTAATAATTAAAATAAATACGTAAAATTTCCGTTCTATGATGCCCCTAACGTCTATGCCTGCTATTTTCCCAAAAGTTTTCCCTCCCAACCCCCTCCCTCACCCACTCACTCCGAACAGCAAATCATCAGATTCAACTGTCCGTACCTAATATCGCTTGGGTATCAAACATTATTCGTAAAATCCCCATGCACCAGACGCATCTTAACGGGTGGGACCATCGGTAGAAAGGAGGCTTTGTCTTGGTTTGTTGTTTTGTTATAAAAATATGCTTATGATATGATAGATTGGGAGTGTCGGTTCCTGGCGAAAAAGAAAAAAGCAATACGCCTTTTCTGAACCCGTTAAAAAAGGAGTCGAGACGGGTTAGGATGGGATGTTTTCCGGCCGTTCGATAGAAGGGAATCTCTGTTTCGGGCTGAGGCATGTCGCGGGCGACTTTCAGCAACGTGCTCTTTGGCACGTCGCTGGGCCATGGGGTCATAGTGAGCAGCTTCCTCTAGTTTTATGTCCAATACTCAGATATGCTGTATCCAACTACCGCGAAAAGATTCGAAGAGACATATCTACACTTCCTGTAGCAATGACACAGCGGATCTGCACATCTTGAGGTGCCGCCGCCGCCGCTTTCTTGGGAGTGCCCACATCACCATTGGCTTCCTCAGTCGGACCCTTGTCCTTTATAATAGGTGGCGCCCATCTCAGACTTGTAATGAAATGTTCGTGCGCTCCTTCGACGGTCTTGACGCACTTTCCTTCTTGGCTCAGATCCCAGCATCGAATCGTCTTGTCGTCGGATACGGAGAGGAGGAATTTGCCGCTTGGATGGAACACAAGTCCCCGAACCCAGTTGTCATGACCTATCAGGGTCTTGATACAGGTTCCTCGGCCGTCCCATAGCTTGATCGTCTTATCTCGTCCACCTGTCGCCATGAACTCCGCCGTGCTGCTTGCTGGAGGCGCTTTCTTTAAACCGGCCAGAGTAGCCATGTGCGAGTATGCTGCTGGTGGCGCAAAGGTACAGCATTCGACGAAATGCTCGTGGCCAATCATGACGAGCTTGGCTTCGGGATTTGGTACTGAAATATCCCACAGTCTCACTGTTCGATCGTTACCAGTCGATAGCAGGTATTTTCCATCCAGCGACGGAGCGACATCACGAATCCAGTCGACATGTCCTCTTATCGTCTTGACGCAATACCCTGTCGTAACATCCCATATCCTCACTGTAACATCTCGACTAGCGCTCGCAAGCAGATTTCCCGATAACGGCGCCCCAGGAGCTCCAGAGGGTATAAATCGGACAGCGCTCACACTATGGTCGTGGCCGGGTAGTGTGCGAATATTTTGGTACTCGTTCGAGGGATCCCATAGCTTGATGGTTAAATCGGAACTGCAAGACGCAAGCAGCGTATGACCTTTCGGGCCGCCATAGTCGAGATCGAGAACCGCTTTGGTGTGGCCTTTCACCGTCCTTTCAAGCTCGCCAAACTCCCAATCCCAGATCTTGATAGTGGCATCTTCATCTCCAGATGCGATAGACGAAAAGATCGGGTGAAAGGCTACGCAGTTGATGGGCGTTCGATGCGATTGAAGGACGTGTCGTGGAGGACCGGCTGGGAGCCAAGAAGATGGATCTCCTCGTCGGTTAGAGAGAGATGTCGGTGTAGCGCTATTAAGTTCTGTCTGAAGGGCGTGGTTCTGTGCTTCTAGATCCATGATCTACAAATCTCCCTATTAGCAACGCTACGATATGCGCATCTTGCTGCCGTACCTTTTTTTGTAACCGCACGACACTTGTCCATTTCTTCTCCAGCAGGGTCTCGTATTTCTTCGCAGTCGCCGTATCGAAAGCATCCTCCCCAAGACTGAGCTCCGTCCTCATGGCATTGGCGCTTTCCTGCAGGTTATTTGCGGCGAGGTAGGCGATGATGGATTTATGCCTGCAGCAGTGTCAGATGGGCAAATCAAAGCTCCAGAAGCTCCCCTGTACGAACAGCTCCTCTGCCTGCCGGCTCGTCAACGTCCGGCTCATGATGGCGGTTCCGCTCAGGAGAGCACTAGGGATTCCCAAGATCTTTTGTGTCTACTGTAATTTCCAAGAGTTGAGTTATGTTATCGTTGGGTGTTGGGTAAAAAAAGGAGTATGCGAGATCGGGTTTCGTGGAGAAAACGGCGGGGGAGGGGCGGCAGGAAGTTTTGGTGGGAGCTTCGTTCGTTTCGTGACGTGTCTGTGGAGGATGCGCTGAAGAAAGAGATGATTGCTGTGGAATTGTTGACCAATGGGGCGCTTGATTGGGGACCGCTTGGAGGCGGTAAGACGCAGGGGAACAAAGGAAATATCAACAGCTAAGCAGGCTTCATTGAAATGCGCTGCGCAGAGTAACACGGTCTCGCCAGGGGCATCAACATCGGATATCCAAAGAGCGGTGCAGCTAGCCTGAGATGAGCCGCTGCCCAAGGTCACGTGTAGATAAGATAGTCCTACCCTGTATCACTGCATTGACAATCAGAAGACGTAACACATCCGGTAAGAATATATGTTTGAGCCGGGCTAAAGGGGATGATAAACCTTATGATCTAATCCTCTAGGATAAAAAGCAAGCTCCGGCAAGTTGGTCCAAGTTCAAGGGCGTTTTGCACGATTGTTTTGCATCCTTGACTCTAGATGGCAGAAAAGACTCCCACTCAATGATGTCAAAATCTAGCGATAGATTGGTGTTTGTGTAAATACTAATATCTTGTTATTTATGCGCGAATACTAACAAAAAGCTACCAAGAACGACATACATGTATTTAGCTGTAATTCTACATACATATGCCAGTTTGATTCTCAGTTGTGATACAATTCTGAGAGTGTTTGCACCGATGCTATAACCCATAGACCTAGCGCTACTTCTATCTGCTGCATAATGATAAATATAGATACCGGGTTCGTAGGTTGAACAAAGACAAGGAACTGATATGAAATAGCTAAATGAAAAGAATTTATTATCTGATTTCTAGAAATGATTTCAGTCTTCTGGCCATTTCCCACCATTTCCTCATGTTCAGGCGGTGCTTCGTAGTGAACTTATCAGACCGATGCCCGGAAACCATAGGACACTATGTCGCAGACAGTTATAGATCCAACGTCGTTGGATTATACACGAAAATCTCCATCCATAAACTCAATCGTTGCTACCCTGTTCCCTGGAACATACAGGCATGAGTCCCTATTCCCGGGTGGATATAGGTTACATCCATCCATCAAGACATCAGAACTCGCTAAATCCTCCTCCCACATGGCATCCACGATCGAGCGAAGCATTGTTCGGCGCTCAGGCCAAGTGAGGCTTCTACTGTAATTTTCCGAGTTGGATCATCTGGGGAATGTGACAAGCGAACAATCTCCATCTACAAAGTGTATCCATGAGATGAAACATCATGATGAGTTAGTTCATGGTGATGTCGGACTGCCTTGGGGAGACTGAGTAAAGAGCCTGAAACCTTTGCGGAAATGGTCGGCTGTGTGAGCCTTGAGGAATGTTGACGTGGAACCGCATGTTTGATGACTGGATTTTGATCGACTGGGACGATAATATCCATGATCGCGCAAAGTTAATCGTTGGGATGGAAGACAGGAGATCTTGCTCCGGTCAGTGTAGTGATTTCTAGATACAAGGTTGGAGGAACTGGCACTACCTCAAAAGAAAGACTTATTTATTGGGTATTAGATCGAATCGAAAAATACAAACGCCCCTCTAACATCACTGCCTGCTTTTAGTGTCTAGTTTATATAACAATGAATCAACTTCCGTTGACCCGGACTTTCGGTTATGGTGATCGTGTAGTCGTTTGCTGGAACTCTCTATGCACTCTTATGCCCTGCAATATCTCTTCACTACTCGAGTTCCCACCGTCGACTTTGGTGTTGTAGGTCGTAGTAGTGAGCTCAAAACCCTCAACATCAGGTCTTAACTTAGTGTTGACTGGTGCCGATGTCTCTGTGAATTTCGGCCCCTTGATCAAATCGGTAGAGTCGTTGTCATCGGGGAGTCTGTAGAACGCATTCGTCGATGCAGAGCCGTTGGAACTCCTGCCAGCGCCAGTGTTCTCGTGGGACTTGAGGCCCTTTGTTGACTTGTCGCTTGATTTTCTGACATTACTGCGAACTGTTGACGCGAAACTGCTGAGGCCGGTAAATTTGGCGACGAGTCGGAGAACAGGCAACATGGTTGGGAGATTTGCTGAGACGATACCGGCTGACATTTCGATCTCGGTCCATCCTACTGTAGGGGCGAGTGTGTAGCTTGGATCCGTGTTCGTGTAGGTGAAGAGAACGCTGGTTCGATAGGCTGAGGCGAAGACGACGAAAGATCCGATGGCGAAGGCAGCTGTAAGACCAAGCTTTTCAGACTTGCCGAGCTGAAGTTTCCAAATAGGAGGCAGTGGTAGACACAAGATGACAATATCGGTAAAAATAGTCGAAGCGGCGTTGGCGATCCATGTTCCGACTTGGTTGATACAATGGCCAGGGAGATTGGGATACCAGAGTTTGGCAACTGGGATGCAGATGAAGATGAAAAGAAAGGTGATGGTGATGACCCAAGCAAAGACAAAGGTTCCCACGAGCCATGCCATCTTCTTGAAGTAAGGGACGCGGAAGATTCGGTAGTACATGAGCAGAAGACTCAGCTTCGTCCAGCCAAGGTTCCAAGCATAGAGAACTTCAGCGACCACTAGCCATTTTGCCATCATCACGATCTGCGAGGGAGGGACTTTGTCTGCGTGAATGCCCATTCCGTTGGCGTGCATGGCGAAGATGAATCCTACAACGACCAAGTTCCACGACTAAACTGTTAGACTGTGTCATATCTAGCAGGCCATGAGTGTACCTACCATAGAGAATAGAATAACATAGTCATCCCACCAAAGCTTCTGTGCCTTCAAGTGCCGACTATACAACCGAAGGCCACAAGAAACCAACGCCAAAACAGTCATGGAAACAACGACCTCGACAGTCCATGGTTGAATGTTGTGCTTGTCGAAGCCAGGAAGGCCTGGGAGCTGAGACTCGGCCATGATAAAAAAGAATGCTTAAAATGAACAAAAAAGAGAACAAGAGCTAAAACGGGATAAAGGAACGGAGTATTTTTAAAACATAATGTATTGTTCACAGGAGAGTACAGTATCAAGGGAGTGGAACCCATGGTCAGAACTCATCTGACAGATCATATTCCAGCCTAGGTAAAGAAGGATAGAACATGACTTGACTGGAAAAAGCAATGGAACCCAAGGGCCTGGTATCAAGTTGGGCAAGGACTCGACGTCTAGGCTAGAACGTGGTTGTGGATTCATTTCCGCACAGCCGGGAAAAGGTCTTCCACCCTGTCCAACTATCTTGTCATCGGTATCCGTAGACTGACCGACAATGAAGAAGTAAGGCGAGACACAGACGCTATAGTGAGACATTTATTAATGAGTCCATCATGCTATCCTCCGGCTTGTCCAATATCATTCTCTTCATGATACATCCTTTCATGCAGAGTCATGCTTCAGCTCGGATATAAAACTGACAGGGGTTTATGTAAGTGAGCCGACTGGCCGATCACGCAGTGGCGAGCTTACACGATATTTGGATAGATATTTGCTCATAGGGTAGTATTCTTCCTATCTTCCTACAGGGGACTGACTGATTCAGGAACACGCACGACTTCTGATGCATCATATGCACAAGAACTTTTCATGTCGTTTTGTCTCGGGAATAGTCGTTGCTGCGCCGTGGCGTCGGTGGTTTTTTTAATCCCTGTGCCTGTCAACACTCTAATGTATTTCTTCACCAATGAGTTTCAGAATGTGGGGAATGCCGAGGATAAAAAACGTGTGAAACGAACCAAGACCTGCAGAGTGATTCCGCGCGTCAAAGTATGTGATCTCTTGAACCAACATGCATTTTTAGTTGTTGGTGAAAGACTACACAGCAGAATAACCTCGACGGTCCGGCCCGTTTTCTAAACGCTCTGAATGTCTGATCACAGTAGACTCTTCTTAGACTCTTTCTCCATGCGGAACGGCGCCGCCCATCGCACGGAGAAGTATCCCCTTGCGGATCAAGGTCTGGCCACCGACTCAATTCTGCGCATGTCCTAGCCCCCTGATCGTCGCTAGGTACAACACACGTTTCCATCGGTGGGTTGTCGTGAGGAGTACATAGCATAGCCCAGTTCTCTAGCTCTTCTTTCGGAAGCATACCAAGAAATCTACCTCCATACCTTTTCCATTCATCACACCAGGAACAATAACACTGTGCCGTAACTTATCATCTTTTTGCAACAATGGCTGCCAAATCTACTATCAAGGTTCCCCACCTCGGAGGCATCGATGCCGGCTATCGTGTCTCGGGCTCTGGCATCGACTCTAGCAAACCTACCCTTGTGCTCGTCAACTCCATGTGCACCACATCATCTCTCTTTGAAGCACAGTTCTCTGCTCAGGAGCTCACTGGCAAGATCAACCTTCTCGCCATCGAACCCCTCGGCCATGGCGCCACAAGCTCAAAGTCAGAGCACTTCACCTACTGGGACTCAGCCATCATGAACCTCCAGGTCATGGAAGCTCTTGGCGTCGACAAGGCTTTCGCCCTGGGAACAAGCGCTGGCGGCTGGATCGTCGTTCGCATGGCTCTTCTAGCCCCTGAAAAGGTACGTTGCTTCCTCTCAAGAAAGTACAAGTCCACTACTTCGGTAGTGGCCTTTTGTCATACCCGGTTACGTTAAAGCCCCCCTGACTTACACACACCCGTTCCACTACAACAGATCCTTGGCCTTCTCCCGCTTGGCACGTCCATGGACTACGAGTCCGCAGAGTCTCGCGAGAAAGGCTGCTGGGACCCCAAGACTCAGCTTGGCCCCTTCTACGAGAGCTGGCACAGCAATACGCCCACGCCTGACTTTGTCGTCGATGACGTTTGGCGCGGTCTTGTCTCGTCGGTAGGCTTCGGAAGCAACCCGTCTCCTGAAACGCTGGCGTTCTGGGACGAGACGCTCAAGCAGGTCTATCGCGGAGACGAGGGCCGAAAGAAGCTGCGGATCGCCGTTGTCAACCTCTTTGAGAGGGATGGTCTGCTTCTCCGCTTGCGAGACGTCAAGTGCCCCGTTTACTGGCTTCAGGTGAGTGATAAAGTGACCTCCACTGGGTTAAGCGGAGACTAATCATTGTGTTGTTAGGGCACTGCCGATCCTGTGTTTGGCACGACTGTTCCTGCTGAGCATATCAAGCTCTTCACTTCTAGCCCTGAGGCTACGCTTGACTTTGTCGAGGGTGGTGGTCATTACCTGAGCGCTACTAACCCCAAGGAGATTAACGAGGCCATTCTCAAGATGGTGAACAAGTATGCTTAAGATAAGATAGGATAGAACATAGCTCTTGATGAATTGATATCTGCTGCTATGACCCAGGGTTTTCCCCCCCCCAACATCCTCCACTGTTACTCTCATTTGGCTGTTGGTTCTTTCAACAAAATCATCCCCGGACACGGGTTTAACAAGTTTCCCGACGAGTATGGGGCCGGGCACTAGGGTTTACCCAACGGGCGGGACGGCGTCGAACTATGTATGAGTTAGTTAGTGGCTCCATCAAATATCGTTCGAGTTCCTGACAAGAGAACGTATTGAGGCTGAAGCTTACGAGAAGAATTTTCCGATGGACGTCGTATTGAGGTCTCTCTGATTTGTCAATGGTTCATGGTTGAAACAGGGAACAAGTCCCGTGAGCAAAGGTCATTTGTCTCAGTATCGTATTTTGTTATCTGAGTAACCGAGGATGGCTCTAATATAGCAGAGTAACTGCTTATGGTTAAGAAGTTGACCACCGGCCAAGCACGGAAATAATAAAATTTCTCTTCGGCGGGCCCTGAGCTATCAATCGTCGGTTAGATAAAAGGCCAAGCCATCGATGTAACCCTTCAGTCGCATCAAAAGGTCCGATGAGCCTCAAGTCTTGGTCCAAGTCCTATTTTGATAGTCTGTCAGACTAAACGCGCGGATGAGTCTCAAGACTTCCGTCCAGCCTATGAATTCACGCTTGAATGGCTCTGGTTATATGTGAATCCACAGCCTTAATATCATCCGAGGACTTTGGCGGGCACTATTCAGGTTCCGCGGATGGTTTACCCTTCATATCGGCGACATCGGTACGAGTCAGTTGGTGGTGGCTGCAGATCATTGTCAGCCGCTAGCTTTTCGTTGCCTATTGCCACAGCATCATACCTATTTAGTATATAAAATGGCAGCCTCAGTTTTGATGTAACTTGAAGTAGTATTATAATTGCTTATATTGCTTTTCTCGACAGTGAGTGGTAGGGCCAATTGCTTCAGCGAGTCAGTGCACCAGGTAACAACAAAAGAAATGTCGGGAACAAAAATGAAGCAAAAATGAAACCCGTATTTGTGAAAACTAGTGTACAATCAGCAGATGAACCTCCTTGCTGACTCTGCTGATGAAGATTGTTCGGCAATATGCTTAACAAAACCCTTCTTAATTTCACTCAGCTAATAATTTAGGAACCTCAGCTCTTATCCTGGGTTATTTCCCTTTTGACTTATAACCTTGTTATTCTATGTCTGATGATTTGAGATATATCTTTGCCATTCTGAGTCTATACTCTCACTAATAAAATCTTTATAGTCCCCCTGTTTGTATAAAATAAAACATAAGCCTTACTTGCTAGCAAGCTGAGTCTTATGTCTTGTCTGAGATTAAATTCTGTACCTACTGAGATATTGTATCTAAATTGCCTACTGCTATAGCTTTTGCCTGGCCAGGATTGTCTTTCACTACGTCATGGTACAGAATAGGGAGATGAAGGAGATACAACTTGGACTCAAGTTCTTATTCGTGGTCCAACCATCAACATTTTGGAACGGGATATCATCAATGATGGAACTATCATGTAAAGTTATACCAAGGGAATTATCAATAACACGCAGGTTGTCACGTAATCAATCATTCAGTCACATCATTCACTCATCCTCCCGTAAGACATAATAACAGTTTTCTCCTTATGCTCGTCACTCTATTCGTACAAGATACAATTCTCGTCCCCCGGACATTGTTACAGCCGGCTGTCCTTTAGAACGCAATCCATACACCCGAAGAGAAGGAGCCACGAATACTATACTAAAAAGCATCGAAACGAAGGAAGCCGCGTGACCCGCGCTCCAGGTGGTTGATCACTCCAGCTAGAGTGGTGGACACTCTGTGGCACCCTCTGTTAGGGCAGTGGTACAGATCCTGCTGGTGGCGAGGAGAGGCCAGATGCTGGTTCAGACTTGAGAGCTGTCTGAAGGTGTCACCGCAGAGGGAGCACTGGTATCGTCCATAGCGAGCGTTGAAGGCGAGAGCTGTTGCTTGATAGGTTACTGTCTCCTTCCAGATGATGAGTCTGTTGCTCATGGAGCCAGGAGGATCTTGGTGTCTGACTTGCTGGGGGTGAGGGTCGCGGTTCAGAGGTGCATTGGGGCAAGCAGCTTGCTCAAGATGGTGGATAACGCCACTGGCAGCATTGAGCTGCGCCGGGAAGAAGGGGCATGTGAAGTCTCTCTGGTAGCCTGGCACGCTGGAATGGTTCTGTCCCTGCTGTATGGCGTTAGACTGCTACTCAGGTCAGTAGTTGTGGATGTCTAGTTGGCCTGCGGTAAACAAACCTGGTTAGGGACACGGGAGCCTGAGGATCCCTGATAGTGAGAACAAGGAGAGTAATAGGCACACAAGAATGCTTGATGAGATCTCAACTCTGAATACCCACGGAAGCCGCTTCCACAACCGATACATTCCCAGTATGGCGGAATGTGGCCCAGAGCCTCGCAGTGTTGGTCTCGGGAGAATCGTCCCGTGGGGAACTGTCGCTAACAAGTTCCACACGAGTACATATTCGCTTTGGCTAGTCGGTAAGACGGTTTTGAGTGTCTGTTTGCGGAAATGAAGGTAAAGTTTGGAAGATGATACTGGGCGGACGACGAAAGATGGGTGTCGAGAGGAGCGGAGGAGAGGAGTATGCACCAGGAAACGGTTTGCGTGGCGGGGAAATTGAGAAAATATTGGCAAGAATAACTTGATGGGTGGACTTAGGGATGTGTCTCGTCCGATGTTCCCAAGGCTTGCTGTAGTATTGGGTGTTGTGTTCAGTAATTCCCAGTGCAGTTCAGCAGACGGGAGTCTAGCTAGTCTCATGTTAGATACCTTAGACACGTATTATTACCTAAGGCATACAACTGATACAGCATGACATTCTAAACCGACCTCAGATCAATGACCAGTGTCTTCCCGCGTACTGCCGATTACCCAGGCCAAAGCAGAAGACACAAGATACAACAACCCCCCCCCCCCCATGGCAAAGCTATCATCGTATACGTATCAATAATAGTAGCAATACTCTTCTGCACCTGCTGAAACCGCATAATCCTACAACTCTCACTCTCAAGATGATTTATCAGCGCAGCCAACGTCTTGAACTCCTTCCCACACGACCTCTTCACACAATGATACAAACTCTGCTGATGTCTCGGCGACTCAAGATGCTTCTTCAAGCCAAAAAGGGTTGTGTGAAGTTTGTGGCATAGATAGCACTCGAGCGCTTTGGACCAGGGGTTCCACGCTGCAGTTGGGTTGATGACGTACGTCTTCTCGCCGTGCCATGCTAGCTCTCTGTTCGTGATGATACTGCGTCGGTCGCGGTTCTTGATGTAGCGGTAGAGCTTTCTGCGGTCCATGGGGACGCGAGGACATGAACCTCGTTCTAGATGGTGGGATAGACCTGTTGCTGTGTTGCAGGTTGCTCTGCAGAAGGGGCATTTCACTGCTGCTACGCGATGAAGCTTGGAGTTTAAATGCTGAACAGAGTTAGCAACCTCTCTGTTTAATGTTGGATATGAACTTACCATCCGAACGAAATTGGCGTTCATGAACTGACGGTTGCAGTCCGCGCAGTGGAAATGACTCTCAATCTCATGCTCCCTAATCTCAGCCTACGTCACAGCCTTATCGCCGCACAAATGACACTCAGGTGCATTTCGACGCCAACATTGTTCAAGGTTCATGTGCTGACGATGATCATACTCGTCGTCGAAGCAGTCACTACAGCTATCGCACTCAAATGCTGATGAGGCGTGGCCTGTCGCTTGACAATGTTGGTCGCGAGCTTTTCTACCAGCGTAGAAGAGTTTGTCGCAGTCTATGCAGTAGTAGGTCATATCGATCGACGGTTGTGAGCGTTGAGGAGGGTGATTGGTGTTTGTGAGAGTTTGAGGGGCTGGGGAAGTTGTAGTTAATTTAATCTCGGGTGAGCTATAGTCAAGTTTCAGGATAGAGTTTTGGTGGTGACCGTCCAGAACAACAACTGAACATGTCCTCTATCTACAGATTTCTCGCTCGTACTGTTCTGTCGTACATAGTTGTATTCTATTATCAATTATATCTGAGACATTCATGATATGAAGTCGATGTTTGGCCAAGTCAACAAGTCGAGTGTCAAGCAAAACTAAAATAGTTTGGGAATAGTGTCAATCAGGGACCAGACAACTGAGGCTATCACCCTTCAACTGTTTTTTTAGAACACGGATGATCAAGCACGGATTAACCGCAAAGAATTCCATTGATCTTTTTCGATATGCGATAACTGAGAGCATTAACCATTATTCGTAAAAAGGACCCTGTCCACCATGAGGGACAAGTGGTATCATCAAGAAACAAAGCAATCCCTTCCGACTCCATGCTTTTCATAACCCATAACCCATGAGCAAATAACAAACCATCAAGCAATACCGCATTCCTACCCCTCGACAACCATCTCATCCACCATCTTCATAAACCTCTCCCTATACTCCTCCGGATCCGCCGTGATGCTCATCGGTCCCTTATGCGCAACCTTGTTGAAAATCTTGACAATCTTGGTCAACGCCCTCGCCTGAAAAGCATGCTTCGCCCAGAAAAAGTCCAGCACAACACATCGATACGTCCACTTCCCATCCACATCATCAACACCCCTTCGCCAGCGTCCGGCATCAGATTCCACAACTGGAACTTCCATGCCTTGAGGGTATCGTACCAAAAAGAGGGAGTAGTCCACTGCGTTGCGTGAGGCGAGAAGGGCAGAGTCTGCGAAGAGGAGAGATATAAGCTCCTGTTTGGCTTGGTGTGTTACACGGACTTTGTCGGGGAATTCGTCGACGAGGCGCTCTATAACGCTATCTGGAACAAGAGCGCCGTCTGCGATGTCTCGCTCTGGGAAGAAGTAGTCGTTGGGCTTGAGGTCGTACGTCTCCCACTTCTTTCCTTCTTCACCCTTTGGCTTTCCGTAGAGTAGATTCTCCGTGACAATGTGATGTGTCGGCGCTGCACCAATCATACCACCAATACTCGCCTGCGAGGAGACCACCAGATCCGTGATCCTGACGAGCAAACTGTGCGGTTGAAACTTCATATGACCAATATACGGATCCAACAACTCCTTGACAAAGAAATCATGCTCAAAGCGTCTTGGCAGCGATTTGATGAGAAACTTCTCATTCGCCGTCGTGAAGAAAGTAGAACCACTGTACCCTAGATCACCAATAGGTACAAGCTCAGCATTCTCTTCCCCATCTGTCTGAAAAGACTCATGGTATTCATCCTCACTAATCTGCCAGACCTCTTTGCGCAGAGCAAGAAAGTCGATTGAGCGATAGCGCTTTAGGAGCAGACGAAAGAGGCGGAAGAAGGCGATTATGGTCTTGATGATGCCCTTCTTTGACTTGCCGTGGCGTTGGCATATAGCTTTTGCGATAGAGACTGAGATGCGGGATGAACGGATCTTCATGCCTGCGGTTTTTGATGGAGTGAAGAAGGTTTTGGCCAATTTTGAGGCTAGAATTTTTGTGTGTTGTTCGAGAAGCTGTTGATGGAGGGTAGTCAGTCAAGTGAAGATGGTGGAATGAGTGAGTGGTTGGGGGAGGCTGACGTCACTGTATTGTCAGTTGAGGATCGAGATCGAGACTTCAAGTTCCATGTGTTTCCAATTTGTGCAACACGACGTGTTTTACAGAGTCAAAAATAGACAATTTCTCAGCAGAAAAAAAAATATTAATTGTATCAGCGCTGTATATCCCATCCTGTTCATCCCGGTCATTACCGTTCCGTATCTATAGTTCTGTATCTGTGTATGTTTATAAAAAGGAAACCCATCGCTTGCTTTGCGCCAGTCGCTTCAATCCCAATCCCAATCCTAATAACAATCCCAATAACAAAGAAAACAATAACTCCGAGAAATTTCTCTTGTTGCTTTTGTATATCCGCTGTAATAAGCCATCCTGACGCATATTATGAAATGCAGTATAAGAATGAATGTGTGCTCAGCTTAGAAACTGAACAGTCCACTTCGTCTCTTACCCAAGGGGTAGACGATCAGTGCACTCATGAACAAACCAACACTGATACCAATGGCGACTTGGATGACCTTGAACAAGACGTTGAACGCAGTTCCTTCAAGATTGCCCATTGTGTTCATGTCGGATGCTACCTTTGTTCCGTTCTTGGTAATCTCGTCGGCCATAGTGATGCTGGCTAACAGAGAACCTCCCGCTGCTAAACCAGAGGGAACTTGCACGAAAATCGCTGGAAGCATAGCTGCAGCTGCGAGACTGTATCCGACCTTGCGGGGCTTCTTCTCGGGCTCGTGATGTTTCTCTGGTGTTCCAGGTCGAGACTCGGGGTCGTTGAGGGTAGGGAGGGACCACGAGTCCGAGTCGATTTTCTTCTTGGTATATCGTGGTCGAACCCTGAGCTTCCACCAGTCGACAAAGTCCAGGTAACCATTCTCGATATGTCGACCCATTCTCGAGTACAAGTTCGCGAGAATACCAATCGTCAAAGCACCCAGCATATTGGAGATTTGCCCGTTTCCTCCAAAGTACTCAGCGCAGTAACTGTTGACCGACCATCCAGCTAAAGCCATCCCGACCATAACAGGAGTTTGCTTCCACTTGGCTTGGTTGATGAGACAGAGACACATGGTGAATCCAGGGACGAAGAGGAAGTACCATTCCCGTCCAAGGGGGTTATCGCAGGTCGAGCGACTCGTTGCGTTACTGTCGATCATGCCGTAGAGCGAAGCACCGATAGTGATACCGTATCCGAGGAAGAGAGTGTAGATGAGAGCGTGCACCATGCGTACACTACCGGCGACGAGGTTATGGCTTTGAAGCTCGAGAGAACTACAGAGGACCATGTACCCTGGGAGAATTAGGGCAATACTACTCTGTGCTAGTGCACTGAAACAGAAGAGTTTGCCGTTTTGGATAGAACCGAATGCTCGAGCGAAGAACGACGTGATAAGGGCGGCCGAAACTTCAAAGACGTGGGCGTATAGTTCATTGCTAGGCGCCAAGACGAGTTGAAGAATACCGACGATACATCCGAGAAAGAAGGCAATAGGTAAATCGATGAACCGGCCCTGGAAAGCAAAGGGCGCAACACAAGCTGAAGCGACGCCGTATAAGAACACCCGAATCCAGACGTTGTATTTATCCTTCCGCGCGTTGACATCGTCAAGTCGTTTCGTCGCTTCTTCAACCCCGATCTTGTCATGGACAACTTCTTTGTAAATGTTGTGTACGTCTCGAAGACGACCGAGGTCAATACCCTGCGGTACACGAACGAGCTTAACCTCAGTGGTATGCGTAGTGCTATCATCAAAGCTGATAATCATGCATCCAGGGAGATACAAGAACTGAGCTTCAATCTCGAGGACACGAGATGACATTGTCATGTACTCTTCCAACCGATGTGTAGGCGCACCATACATCATAAGAGCCCTACACAACTTGAGCAGATACCGATGTCGTTGGATAATACCCGCAATATGAATAGTAATCCTCGCCTTATCACGCTTCTTCGGGGGTGGCGGTTGTTGCTTTATCTTCTCAGCCCATTTATCAGAGATATTCGCTGAAGCTGGCGCCGCAAACATGGAAGAGGACTTCATCAATTCCGTGAGTGCAAGCGAAGACGTCGAGTTCCTGTTCTTGTGGTAATTGAACAACCCGCTCGTCGGTCGTGAGCGAGGTGGTGATCGGATAGGAGGCGTTCCGTTGGATGAGCCGGGGCGGGATACAGGTGGTGAGTTACGCGGCGACATGAGTGGTGTACCCGGATCCTTGGGGGTGTTCATACCGCTACCTGGTGCTCTATCATCGTGATACAGCTTCAGCAGTGACGAGAGAATACCGCCGCGGTATTGGTCCGGTCGGGGGACGTAGTCGTGGGCGTAAGCTTGTTGAAGAACAGGTGTAGCAGTTCCAGAAGTCGGTCCACCGTTGGGATGCTGTGTGAATAGATCCCGTTTTCCCTTGCGGGTATGAGACCTAACTAGATTCTCAGCCGCAGCGTGATGCTGAAAGCGATCAGAGTTTGCTATTCTCTGTCGAAGACCAAAGTATCCTCCTGCATCTTCAATGGTGTTTGACCCAGCCGGCGGTGAAATCTTGGGATTATCATAGTCCTCGATCAGCGGCTTAAACGAGGGGACTTCCTCAAGATCAAGCGATCCTCGTCGTGATCCAGGGGCAGAGTAACTCCCCAACGAGACAGCTAACCGATCAGCTCTCTGTCGTGCATCAGCCATAGATCGGTACTGTCTCTCCGTGGTCCTCGACTCCGCCTGGTCCGCCTTCTCCCGCTCATTAGGATCATCATAGCTCGTATTTCTCCTGAGCGCAGGTCGCGGTCTCTTTGGTCCTACTACATCCGGGGTATCTGGCGCGAGACCCTGGACCTGTCGTTTCTTCTCCTGCTCAGCGGAGAGGATCTTTGTGAGAGCAAGGCTTAGTTCGTAAGCATCTGGTGCGTTGGGGGGTAATTCCCCAGGGGCTAGTTTCGGTGAACCAGCTGGCGAGAAGACGCCTTCGTTTTTCTGCTGCTGTCGTGTTTGCGTTTGTTGCGGGCGAGTTGTTGAGTCGCTGCTCTCTCCAGAGGATTCTTTGCTGGAGTGGAAACCTACTCGCTTCTTCTCCCTACGGAGGGGAGTGTGCACCAGACTAGGTCTCCCACCGCTGCCGCTCCCACTCCCACTATCATTCTGTTCAGATAGCATAACTAACGAATGAATATTTTTTATGATGATAAAAAATATCGGGTCTGGAAATTTGGGGGGGAAAGGCGAGGTTTAAAGGACTGGGCCCCTCGAGGGCAAAACTGAGTTTGGAGGATTGATCATGTTGTCGATCAAGGGGGGCACGATTTACATACTACTTATTCTGTGCCTGTGCCTGTGTCTGTGTCTGTTGTATACTCTCGCTCCGGGGCGAGAACAAGAAACACAAAACTGGGCCTGTATAGTTTTTTCCCTCTGTAGGTGGTCGTGGTGTATTGTTGTGGCTACGGGGGCGGCAAACTTGCGTGATAAGGACTGTGGGTCGCCGAGAGCAAGCCCGAGATGGGACAAGCCAGGTTTAGTCCGTTCACTGATCAAGTCTGTGATGATGCTATATAAGTTGATGGATATGATGATGATGGTGTGCTTGATTCCTTGGTTTCTCGGCCTATAAAGGGCTCGTCATAGCATTCGTGGTATGTTGTTAGCTGGTATTGGTACTGGCGATATCATTTTTGGTGTTTTTGCGTCGAGTCATGAAAATTGTTTCTTATCTGACACCCATTGAATGCCAAAACACTCGTCATACATGATGATAATCACTTAACACTGTACACTGGAATTCTCTTCAAACCAAGCAAACTCTTCTCTCCTCTCTTCTTCCCTTGCTCAACCCACGCAGGCCAATCCTCGCTTTCAGACCTGTCGTCTTGGACCTGTCTCATCATGTCTGCTCCTCGCCCTTCAATTGGTCCGGTTAAAGTGTGTCTTGGTTATCATGAAAAAAAGAAGCAGACGCTCGGGTTACTCGTTCGGGGAGGGCGTGAGATAAAAAGCAAGGACCTTACTGACTGCACCCGGGCTGCCGGTACAATATTAGAAGCCAGACCAGGGCAGACCAGAGCTAGACGGGGAGAGCTTCCAGCGGGCTTCTTCCACCGCCACGTGCGGGCCGCTGAGACCTTGACGTGCCCTGTGCTTCAGGGGACGATGAGCCCTGCAGCGATCGGTTAGGGGGGCCGGTCGGTTGGGCGCTACTGGCTCTGAATTGGATTGAGGCTCTTTGCTCTCTGAGGTGACTATTGTCAGTATTCCCGAGATGGTTTCATTTTTAGTTCACACCATCTTTTGGCTGTTGAAGAAGGCCAGAGAATCACTGATGATCACCTTCCACGTTGACCATGCAGGGCTGGCAGTTGATCGACACTCTTGGTTACCTTGATTGGTGTGATAGACATGCGAACTGACGTGCAGATGCAGATACATATTGACAGAGGCGGTCTCTACCCTCTCTCACAATCATAGTCGACTGAGGGTTCGTATTCTGACGCGTAATGATAAATGGTTGAATAGTGAGTCAGTGTTGGAGTCACTGATCCATAACTTGACATTCCTTGTACCCTTGTGATCACATGTTAGAGTTTAGAGGCTCTTTGGGCTCCAAGTTCGACCTTGATGTTGCTCCATTAATGGAGCATATCTTGAGATCCACCCGATACCGGCTTGTCCGGAGCATCCACCATCAGCGGATCATAGCGCCGATAGAGAACAAAGCCAGCAGAGCCAAGCTCAGACTAGACTAGAAACCTCTAGACTAGACACGAACGATATCAAATCCGATTGATTATCTGCCTGTTTCTAATAATTTCACCACCATCAATAATCTTGTTTCTATTCTTGTAGAGTTCTCAATCGCTTCACTAGTACATACCCTAGACATCACATCTGGTTAGTGCATGATAAGCATCCCCAATAAACAAGCTTCAGTCCCATTGGGTCTACACCTCGCTCGGTCAGGGCCAGGTCAAACTCACCGAGACAGACGCCCAAGCGCGTTCACTTGACGCGAAGCGAAATAGGTTAGGCCATCACTTACGGATACTCTCGTTACCCTTGAAGATCTGGGCATCAATAATCTCCCTGCATCACCATTGAAACATCGTCATCTCGCGAAGACAACTTTCACAATGTCAACGTCCACGTACACCATCCCTGATCGCATCGTGCCCATGCGCGTCATCGTCTGTGGCGTCCATCGCACAGGAACGTTGAGTACGTCTATTCTATCTCAGGGGGGCTTATCAAACCCCCTCTCAACAATTACGCGCGTAATCTAGACTACTACCCGAAAATGGAGCTGAAACAGAACCAATAGGTATTCGTAACGCTCTGTGGCAGCTTGGTTTCCACGATTGCTACCACATGCAAACTCTCTTCAACAATCCCACCCGCGCCCCTGAATGGGTACGTGCCATGGAAGCAAAGTACGCCGATAAGGGGACATTCACACGCGCGGACTGGGATCACCTGCTCGGCGATTGTCAGGCTGTGTGTGATGTTCCCGCTGCGTTCTTTGGTCCTGAGTTAGCGGAGCTGTACCCTGAAGCTAAAGTCATTATCATGAATCGAGACCCTGAGAAGTGGTATGAGAGTGTGCTCAATAGCATCTACTTGATAACCACTCCAAAGGGGTTCTTGGCTAAACTCACTATGATTTATTGTTTTTTGCTTGATACGAATCTGCAGTATATGGCAAAGTATAGCAAATCGATGAGATCTCTGGTTCAGAAATACGATCATGGTAATGATAAGGAAAAGGCAATTGCATGGTATAAAGCGCAATATCAAGAATTTCATGACAGGATTCCAGCGGATCGGTATATCGAGTATACCATCACAGAGGGCTGGGGGCCACTGTGCGAGTATCTTGGTGTTCCGGTACCAGAAGTTCAGGACCCTGAGACAGGAAAGATGGTAGAGGCACCGTTTCCACATCTCAATGATGGTGAGACGTTTAGAAGGAACAGCAAGGTTATGAAGAAGAAGACTTTGCAGAGGGCGAATCAGAACTTATTGGCGGGAGTGGGGAGGTTGGCGTTGACGGGTGTGTTGGGATATGCTGGTTATCTGGTATGGAAGACTCGACTTGGGGGGCGTGTTTAATCGAGTTTGACATAGTTTGATTGCTTGATGTTGATCAATGAGGGCAGTGTATTTGTATTGTAACGTAAGAACTTTCTTATCTTTCTGTCAGAGACACATCGGAATTCAGGCACCAGGTCACTCACATGCAAGTTATGCTAGGGTAGTATGTTCAATATCAACTTTCGTACATCGCTTTTGTTCATATCGTACTTGTACTATACCTATCAACACATTCTTTCTTACTCAAGCTCATGTCTTTCCAACCATCGTTCAATCCACCATCTGCAAAAGCTTCATGAGCTCCGCAACATCAGCATTGCTCGCCATCGCCCCCAAGTGTCCGTCCCGATCCCTCTGCTTCTTTGAACTTCCTCGGCCCCCATAACTCGGACCCATCAACATCTACATCCTCGACTTCCTCCGGCTCAACCTTTGTCTCCCTCGCCTCCTTGATGATCTTCCCTTTACCCTCGTGTAAGAACTCGCCCATGACTTATGGCCACGTTGAGGAACCTGTCATTCCCACGCCGGGCTTTCGAACATCGGAGCCGTGCCCCGAGGTCGTCGAGAAAACGTAACCTACTACAAAGGGGAGCTGGTCCTCGGAGGGTATGTAGTTGAGGAACTCGGGGCCGACTTCGGCGGTGGAGGCGCGCTTGAGATCGGTGAGGAGGAACCAGGCGATGTTGTGCATGGTGAAGTAGTTGAAGGTGATACGAGGGACTTCGCTGTTGATGACTTGGGCGAGCTAGGATCTGTTAGTAAAAGCTTGCTGTCAGGGCTTTTCAGGACTTACATTGGCCTCCTTAGCCTCTTGCTTCAGGTCCCCTTGTATATGACCCTTGCCATCCATCATCGCCTTTTTGCGACCCTCCGTCAAGAGTTCTCCAACACTAGCAATTGTCCAAGGCTCACGGGTATTATCCACACGAACACGGTTGTCCAATTGCATGGACACCCAGCCATCGAACTTCATGTTTGATGCATTGCCTTTATGCTCAGTAGGCTTGGAGCTCCGTCTGTTCGGTGCTCAGTTTGTGAGTGAAGTGCCCAGGCAGAGACAGTAGTTCTTGTAGTAGCCCTCGAGATCCATGGGCGGCTTTCCAATAAAGAAGCACGCGTTGCCTTGGTATCCTCAAAATTCCTCAAGATCCTCCCACGCTTGTCCTTGGGGAATGCGGCCCTCTTGTCGGAGGGCTTGGTAGAGCTGTGCAGTAGCCATCAGACCACCGCTGGGTGCAGCAGTATGGACGCCATGGTAATGCAGCGCAGATCGCATGTGATGGATCAAAAGACCGCAGTGTATGGGGTTCCGACGAAGGAAGTGGAACTCAGGAGACTCTTCACTATCGTGAGGCGCCAGGCCCATCTCCACGTTTGCCTTGCTCGTCTCGAAGATAGAATCGTGATTCCATCGCGTCGCGGCCTGAAGGACTTGTCTGCGCTCAGCCGTCTTGGGAAGACCAACAAGAGCCTTTTGGATCTCCAGACTCTCCTGCTTGAACTGCTCATACCTGCGCCCGGCGGACTCTCCAAGACCCTGGACGATGTCGAGATACATCTGAAGAGCTCAAGATATCCAGAGACGAGGAGGGTTCTAGATGCCCATCGCCTCACAAGCTACGTCGAAGCACTGCTGTACGAAGATAGCTGTTCCTCCAAACTTGTCCATCAGCTTCTTGATGTCCGCTTCCATACTGTGAGCAAGCTCAAATGCTGTGTTGGGAGCTAGCGCCGCAGGCGTACTTCTCCCAGAGCGAATGAATCTCCTGGCTGAGATAGTCATAGTCGCGGAGAAGAGCGGCGAAGGCGAAGAAGGCGTCTTCCCAGGTGACCTCTTCCTCAACGGTGTATTGAGTCTCAGGCTCAGCAGTAGGAGTAGGCGTGATGTCAGGAGCATTGAGGAATTCCTCAGAAGGAGTGTAGACGTTGAGGACGTCAAACATGCCCTTGACGGGGTGGTTTGCCTTAACATCCGGCTTCTTGTCGAGATCATCTGGTTTGAAAAGACCAGCTTCCACGATTGGTTTGAGATAGCCGCGGACCTTCTCCAGGACTTCTACGAAGTGAGAATGAGAAGCATCAGGGCGACGATCCCTTCTTGCACCACTCTCTGTAAGTTTTTGAGAGAAGGATCTGCGAACTGCGAAATGTATCAGTATCACTAGCATCAACATAATCAGATGTGTTCAGCATACCCCAGATACCTCTCTCCAGAGCAATGGTAGTCTTGAAAGGAACCTCGACAGCATTGAACATGTTTAGCCATAGCCTCAAAGTCCCTGACTCTGATGACATATTTCTTGGTGCTAGGGTCCTGCTTCTCTTGCTTCTTCTTGTTCTTAGCTCTACTAGGACCTTTGCCGTTTCAGTTTCGCTTTCTCTTCTTCCTCTCCTTGAGAGTGTCGAGAGCGGCGGCGCCAACTGCACCATCAGCGTCGTAGCCGTGGGCTTTGGCAGTATTGGCCAGCCATGTTGCTACAGAGTCTGTGTCGGCTTTGTATTGTTGGCAAATGCTCATATAAGCCGGAGAGAGAATTTTGAGCTGCTTTGGCTTTATTTGTTGAATCTGTTGATATTTGATGTTGATGTTGATGGCCGTTTGTTGAGACGTGGACAGCCTCGTTGCTGCAACGAAGGCTGGCTAGTGAGGCAAGGTACCTAACAAAGAGCAATGCCGATTTCCCCTGAATACGGATTTATTAAATTCCGCATGAGGCCATAATACTTATCTGACTACCGAAAGCCATGTTTTAAGTTACTAATCCCAATATTTTTGTCTTTTCTCATACAAAATGATAAGAGATCTTGATTTCCAGTGCATCCCGGCAGTTATATGATGGTTTTTGAGGGTCATGAACCAGCATCGGCAGTCAGTAATGCAACCACTCCACACACAATCCACCAAATTACGCCTACATCCGGGAATAAACAAGATATAAATAGATCTCACATAGCAGCAGCCATCATCTGAAGATCAGATTCACACAAAACAGCACAAACATCGGGAAGAAACACAGAATAAACCCCCCACGTCAAGTGCACGTGAGGAATACGGTCTGCAGTGGCCCGTTGCGCTCACTCCCAAACAAAATCAGATCACGACGATCAGCTGCCCTCCCCCCTAAAGAATATTCCATCAATTAAAACGCCCAATTCCCAAGATCTCCTCCTAGCGTTGTCTCTTCTCTCAGCTCCCCCACGCTCTCTTCAGCATTCCTCTATAAGGTTACACGGCAATTGGCGGGTGCTATTGGACAGGCTGGACGTGGGGGTTGGAATAGTCAGACGACTTGTGAACGGACGGTACCTGCTTTTGCGAGGATGATCGCTGTTTTGTGTTCTGTCTGTGGTTCTCTGTGATGGATGGCAGCCTTTACAATATGCTCGACATATTTGCTTCCATTTCGTAAAGGTGGCGTTTTGTGTAACTCTCCGTGTAAGTGATGCCCTCTCAAATGTCCCATATTCATCCATTGAAGCCGTCAATTGCAGAGGAAAAAAGACCCCCACGATCACTTCATGTCTCTTGACTCGTGTGAGGTCACCGGTTCGGCCCGGAGTCTCTCGGCCGGAGCTCAGTGCATGTCCTTTGTCGTGTCTCTCCCCCGCCTTTTCAACCACGTACCCAGGGATCCGGACCTAACCCCCACGCTTTTCGAACCATGCCTCTCTCGAACTCAAGTGCCTGAGCCTGAGCCTGAGCAGTGGGCTACCTCATGACGAGGACGCCACTCTTATACCTAGTCCTTAGTTGGACATAAAAGAGCAGCTGACGCCAGCCTCTTTGACAATGCCTCTTCATCATTCTTCTCACTGCTTTTCTTGTTCTTTACTTGCATAAAAGAGAGCCTGCTTACTGCGTGTAATCTGCTTGCACTTATATACTTTACACTTATATCATACCATATGCCTTCGGCATTGCTTGAATCTCCCACCATGGGCTCCCCCAAGGCTTCTCAGCTGCGCCTCGGCGATGGCGTATACGTCCCTACCCTTGCGTTCTTCACTCCCGAAGACGAAGTCGATGCTTCAGCTACTGAGAAACACATCATCAAGCTTCTCGAGTCAGGAGTAGCCGGTATTGTTGTCCACGGCTCCAACGGAGAATGTGCCCACCTCTCTCCTTCAGAACGAACCACCATCATCCGCGTTGCCAGAGATACAATCTTCCACGAGGGCAGTGGTACCCGTGTTCCTCTCATCGCAGGCTGTGGTGCTCAAAGCACAAGGGAGACAACAGAACTGTGTGAAGACGCCGGCAAGGCTGGTGCCACACACGCCCTGGTTTTGCCTCCCAGCTACTACGGCGGACTTCTCCCCGATGATCTAGTCATTCAGCACTACTACGCCGTGGCAGACAAGAGCCCAATTCCTCTTCTGGTGTACAACTTCCCCGGCGCCGCAGCTGGTCGAGACCTCTCATCCGACACGATCCTCAGCATCGCCAAGCACCCCAACGTCGTGGGCGTCAAGCTCACATGCGGAAACACCGGCAAGCTCGCCCGCATCGCAGCAGACTGCCCCGAAGGCTTCTGGGTCGGAGGCGGCAGCGCAGACTTCATCCTGCAAGGCCACGCCGTCGGAGCCAACGGCACCATCTCAGGCCTCGCCAACCTCTGTCCCAAAGCCTGCGTGCGCATCACAGAGCTCGCAGAGGAAGGGAGCTGGAAAGAAGCCCGTCAGCTGCAGGCCAAAGTGGCCAAGGCCGACTGGACGGCGATCAAGACTGGCTTCGTTGGTGTCAAGGCAGCGCTGGGACACTTTTCAGGGTACGGGGGCGAACCTAGACGACCTTGCGTGGCACCGTCTCAGAAGGATCTTGATACTATTGCACAAGGGTTCCAAGAGGTAATGGATCTTGAAGTTACTATCTAAAAAAAAGCATGTTTTTGGTTCGGTGGGAGCAAAAGCAGGTTGCATTGGGCGGTGACGACGTTGATGACGATACCTGTTATTTCGAAGCAAAGCACGGAGATGGTGTTGTGGCGTTGGGCATACACTACTGTACACAGCCATCAATCATATCAGGCTGTTCTGTAGCAATAATTTCTTCTCTGTACATAAAATGAATACCAATTAATGCTGGAAGCATATACCTACACTACATCAATATGCCTGATTACCCCATGGAAACTACCCTTCCCCGCAAAGTGGCCATATTTTTCAATAATCCCACGCATGTGCAGCAGAAGCCGGTGAAGAAAAAGATGTGTCTCGTGGTCGATTACGCGTAGCCAATGGGGAGTCAAAGATGATGAGGAGCACGCTGGACATTGCCGCTTTGGGGCGATGATGCTTACACGAGGTGTCGGCTGTTCAATAGGTACAGGATATGCTGAGAGGGAACTTGGATGGGGATTGTCAATCGCGGGGAACCCCGCAGTTGGATCTGGATGTGGAGTTGAAGCCGCGAAAGAGCAAGTAAGAGAAGCTGAGTTTGTAATGGTGTTGAAGGCCTCGGAGGGAGCCCGAGTCTGTAGTGTACCTGTACTTGACACTACAGCCATGCAAGGTCAAATCAGGTATTTGAACATGCTTAGAAGCACTGATATACATGCAGACCAACTGAACAGGCAGCGAGAAGACACTCACGCCAAGAATCACAAGCAATTACATTCATGAGGGGGAACCAACATGAACAGGTCATAAGATGAACCCAGAAAATACGTAGCGTAGCATACGGAGTAGCTAACGCAGACAGACAAAGAGGAGAATGTGGAGAATGGCTAACAAAGTGCCCGATGCGTTCGTGTGGAGAAGCGTGGGGGTCTAAAAGTCACTCTGGTGCAGCTCCCGGGCTGGAGCTAAGTTAAGACGGTGAAGAAAAAGCGTATGTTTCGGGCCATTGAGGAGCGAGATCATGCCATTGAGTTTAGATATGTAATGATGTGTCTATGCTAGAAGGAGTCTAGAACTCGGCTGCGTCAAAGTTGCGGATCAGGTCGTAGTAAAACTTGACAATGTCCATGTGCGACTCAATTCTTATCCTCTCATCGACCGTGTGAATGTTTTCGGATCCGCGCTGTCGACTCGGTGTCCAGCGGTAAATGTTTGGCGACAGATCTATAACCTATTAGTATATTCTCTCGCTTTGTGTAACGATGTACTTACTGAGGTAATGTCTCGTATCAGTGTTGCCAGTCATGATTTCACCAACAGGTACGACCTTTCCGCCGTCGAAAGCAAAGCTGTGCTGGATTGTACCAGAGAAGATATCCCAGATCGGGCCACTGGTAGGTGATACAGGTGTTGTGACTGAGTTGCGAATCGCTGTGAGCTTGAGATGGCCATCGTAGTCGAAGCCAGATTCCTTCTGAGACTTTGCATCATCCTCGTAGGCGCTCAAAGTGAGGTTGTACTTTTGAACAACGGCGTCAATGTTCTTGACGAATTGCTCTTGTACCTTGTCGAGACTATCTTGAGGCGCCACACGGTAGTTGACACCTAGGTTAACAACTTCTGGCATAGCGTTGATCTTCTGACCACCGCGAATAATATCAACGGCTTGTGTTGTTTGAATAGTGAATTTGGCCATAGGGTCGAGATGAATAAGCTCATCCTTCAGCTTCTCCAGATCATCCTTCTTGAGCAGGTCATGGAGTTTGGTGTGTGAGTCCGGAGAGTGACGTGCCAAGCAGACGAGGTGGTTGTAGACCGGGCTTCCCTTGAGAATAGCAGGCTCATAGGGCTTGGACTCGAGAGCAGAAATAATCTCAGCCATGATACCAATGCCGGTGTGTGGAGAAGGAATAGAACTGTGTCCACCCTTGACACGAAGTTCAGCCCAGATATCAATAGCACCCTTCTCCTGCACCGAGGGAAGAACGTAAAGAGTATCGTCAATGAGCTGAATTCCCGAACCACCCTCATCCAGGATAAACGGAATGCCGTTATCGCCATATCTCTCCGTCAAGAACTCTCCAATCTTGGCAGCACCTCGGGGCCCAGAGCACTCCTCATCGAACCCAAATGCCAAGATCACAGTACGCTTAGGCTGCCATTTCGTCTCGGTGAGTAAAGTCTCGAAGGCTGACATGAGAGCTGTGAGACTATTCTTATCATCCGATGCTCCACGTCCCCAAAGCCACTCTCCGTCAAAGTAAGCGTCGAAGGGAGGATGCGTCCATGTTGATGGGTCAGGTACGGGAACAACATCTTGATGAGCTGCGAGAAGATAAGGCTTGAGTGAAGAGTCGCTTCCGGTAAATGTGTAAACGAGACCGAATTTGTTAATCTTCTCCAACTTTGAATACTTATGGCTAAAATTGTCAGTAAGAGTCTGTGAATTGAGTTTGGTGGCTTACATGGCTGGGTATGTTTTTGCCAGGACATCATGTAAATCATAAAACGGCGCCCAACGTTCATCTTTGTCAACATCGCCAAGATCGTCATAACAAATTGACGGAACGCGCACAATCGCTTGATGGCGCTTCACCTGCTTATTAAAAGCATCTTTCGAGTCGAATAGTTCATTCGCAGAAGGCAGACCATCGTTTCCAGGTGAGAGCACAGGCGGCAAATCGCACTTAAAGTCATGCTCACTCTGACCAATTGGCTTTTGAGATCCAAAAGGACCGAGACTGAAGCCTGAAGCTCCAGCTACAGTGGCCAAGACCGCGAGAGACTTGCGCACCATTTTGAAGATATTTGGTGAGATGTCGAGGTTTGCGAGGGAGGATTTGTAAGGTGAAACGGGCGGGGAATAAAAGACGTGAATGATGATGGAGTCGGTAGCTAGCACGACATCGGCGCCGAAGCCGAGGCCGGACCCGGTTCAAGATAACGGCCGCTAAAAGTGTTCCCGATGAGGAAGTTGAGACAAGAACTTTTGATTGAGGATTTTCGGGGGTAAATTTGTGTTGATCAGTGGGATTGATGTTATTCCCGGGGGTATCCTCCGATTATCTTGTGGCTGAGAGCTTATTCCAACAGACAGAACCTCGCTAGCATACATAATGTGAATTGCAGAATTCATGAATCCGCCACTGCCTCTCGACAATACCTGAGCTTTCGTCTCGTTCCGTCTCTGTTTGTTTTCGGTGGTGGGTATGCGGTTGAGGCTGGTTCAAGACTTGGATTGTTTATTGAAATGGAAGAACCCGTTTTTGTTCAATCAACACCCCAAATCTTCAATCCAGTCTCATCCACATGGCCTAGGTGAATTTGTGAATTGCAGAATTCAGTGAATCATCGACTTCACTTGACAATACCTGAGCTCTTGTCTCGGTTTGTTTTCGGTGGTGGACATGCGGTTGAGGCTGGTTCGAAGATTTGGGTTGTTTATTGAAATGGAAGAACCCGTTTTTGGCACCTTTTTTTATATTGTCTGACGCTGGCTGTACTGCAGTTGTTGCTGATAGATCGGGCTGGTGTTCTTCAAGAGTAGACGAGATGGAAGGATAGGTCGAGGGACCCTAGTTGGCAATAGTAGTTAGCTAGTGTAGTAGAGACAGGTCAGTCAGAACGAACCTCCGTTCTGCACATCGACCATGTGTGAGATGGTCGATGGCCCGGGACCGGCGCCTCCTAAATTGGAGGCCCAGCTATTCACCGGTGTCATCGTCACCTTCATGTAGTAGTTAGCTCGTGTTATAGAGACAGCTCAGTCGGAACGAACCTACTCAAATTATATCGACCATGTCGATAGCCGGGCAATGGCTAGCGCCCCCTTGTTTGGAGGCCAAGCTGGTCACCGGCATCATCACCCTTGAGTAGTAGTTAGCTCGTGTAGCATGGGCGGCTCGGTCAAAATGAACTTACTCCGTGTCTACCGACCACATCTCATATAGTCTTCCGGGCAGCCGGCGCCTCCTTGTTTGAAGGCCCAGCTGTTTCACCGGCATCACCACCACCCTTGACATCCTCAAGTCGCTTTCCCAGCCATGTCTAATCTGCAACAAACTGAGGAATGGGTAATCTCATCGACATGGGCGGGATCGATGATTGCGAAGTTGAGGATGTTGACCTCGACGCTAAGCTGTCTAAGCTCAGAGAATCGCACAAGGCCAAGGTCCAGCTGTAGAATATAGTTAGCAAAAGAATGAAAAGATGAGAGGAAGAGAGAAACTTACGCGCTCAGGCCGGATCTTCACGTACGCAGTGAACCAGCACCGACCCGAGTTTGGAGTCCCCGACGGTCACGGCTTGGCGGCTTATATATAGAGCTCTGCAATGGAATTCTCATTACAATCCACATATCCCATGTCATCCGTGGTGGTCTAGTGTCCAGAACATGACGCCGGGTGCCTAACTCAGCACATCTGTCTCGGGACGAAGGAGAATGCTTGGGTTCTTCTCCGCGTCGTTTCGCAGTTGAGAGATGTCCTACCGACCAAAGATCACCTCATGCTAGGCGTCCTCTGCGGCGTCGAGGACGGCGAATACGTTGACCTTAGCTTGTTGGCGTTGGAGTAGAAGACAGGACAAAGGTAAGGCAGTATCTCGCACGCCTGACGAGTCCCGCTTTACCCCCTGCATCAGACAGGTGTAGTAAGTACAGTTTCCGAGCCCAAAACAACGAGCGGCTTCTCGAGATACAGCAATGAGAACTCGTGCGAACCATAGGCTCGAGAGATCCTCCATTGACGATGGCGGACTAGCTTGATTGGCGGCTTGGATCGCGAGACCGAGCGCAGAGTCCCCGGGCGGTTTACCAAAAGCCTTGTACGGATGGTTTCGGGTCGTGGAGTCTTCGGTGTCGTTGTGTACTGCAAGCCCTTCATTAACGTGAGTCTGGCAGTGGCTCGCCGACTACAAGTGTAAGCTGTCGAGGCCTGCAAACCAATCTAAAGATAGGTTATAGCGGAACGTAGACACAACTGCTATGCCTTCTGCCACTCATACTCTGTGTGTCAGGTATGATTGCTCTTGCTCATCGTAGAGGTCATGATTCACAACCATAGCAACTGAATGTGTAGCTTGGGCTTTGATTTTTACTAGTGCAGTCCTCAAGTCAGAGACGTTGAGTTGCATACTAGAGCCCGCCTGGAGATGGGCGGTGTTGAATTTCAAAAGTCTTGCCATCATCTCTAAACGTGAAACCGACTACTGAGGTCTGCGGAGTGAACGCAAAGTGAACGCGCTTCCTTCCTTGGATGGGTTCGAAGTGCGTAGTGTCCAAAGAACGTATGGTTTGGTGGTTGCAACAATCCGACCTCTTGGCAAAGAGTAGAAGAGGAGGAGGAGGAGGAGGAGGAGGAGGAGGAGGGGGGGGGGGGGGAAGAGAGTGTATTGATGAAAGCTGGTAGTGCACAAGACTTCTCTGCTGAGAGCGGTGCAGAAAAGAAAAAGATGGCCTAGAAGATAAATAAAAGAGCGTAAGCACTCGTTCTGAAATTTATCACATAGACCTCAAGTAGTATCGCCAGACTACTTTTCTAGAAGGTCTTTTTCCCTGGCGGAGGATATGATGACTTACCTTGACTAATGAAGAGTTGATGCGATGTTTTCTGAGAATTTTTGCGATATTTGAAGAGTTTTTGTGATGAGGGAGAGCAGAAGTTGTGGGTGGAAGGAAGATGGATATGAGAGGGGGGTTTAGCGTGGCACTGTCAGGTTTTATGCAGAGCGAGGAGGGCCGGTGCCTCAGGCGGAGGGCAACAACAACAGCTAGACCTCGCTCACCTGCAGAAGTACTTAGTACTAGGCTAGGAGAGCCTATAATTGTATTCTTTTGGGCTTGATATTGCGGTGATTGTCCTTGGGAAGCGAGTGTCAATGCCATATTATACGGGATGTACACTCCCTTCTCAATGTATTTGGTAAATGTCGAGGAGACCGAGACGGCAGAGACATGCATTCTAGTCCCTCAATGATCTTAAGCTTGCCGTATGTTCCTAGAGGTATCTCGCTGACAGTCCAGTAGCCATGCTGCATCCCCTTCGTGCAATTCCCACATCCAATACCAAAGACATTACAACAGGGGATAATAACCCGACCTCCCTTTCCAACAGTACTAGCGTACAACGAATAATGCTCTTTGATGCTCTTTTCTTTGACAACCTGTTCAGAGACTTCTTTTACCGTCATTGTGTCTGCCGTTCTGTTCCTCTGTTCACCACGCCGACCCCTCTGTTCGCATGCTATTGTTCACTCTAGCCTTTCAAAACATTTCCCACTACTGACATCTCAATGGCATCTAAATGTTCCAGGACGAACATTTAAACAACGACACGCCTTTATTTTCATATGTCTCATACGCAAACTTCATCTATTCAAGCACTCATTGATCATCACTTCAATCTTATGCTACGAATAACATCGATTTCTAATTCCGATTCTTACGAGCCACTATATACCCCGGCTTTTATACTATAACACATACTGTCAGTTCACATGCATCGTCCCATACTCTCACAATCCTACCTAACAGCTTCAGCATCAGATATCCCCCTCCAACAATACACCATGCCTCCACGTTTTCACTCCCTCCCGGCCGAGATCCAGCGCATGATCCTACAAGAAGTCTCCCGAGACCCATTAACCGCCCCCTACGCCGCTGTCTGCAAAGACTGGCAGGATTTCTTCGAGCGCAAGAACTTCAAGTCCCTCGCCATCGATCAACACGAGCTCACTAGCTTCCGCCAAATAGTTACCCCACGACGTCAATGGTTCGTCAAACACATCTGGTATCGAATAATTCTTCCAGATCATCCCAGTCTACATTTAACTCCTGGAAGCAAGACCGCCGAAGATCCCAGTGTACTCTGGAGAGCAGACAAACGCTTTACCGAATGTATCTTCAGACTGTGGGATATCATTTCTCTGTGGAACGCTGAGAACAGAATCACGCTTGAGCTCAGTGCTTTCTCATACCAGGATTGGGACCACGTTACGGTTAACGAACGTGTTTTCGAACGAGACCTTGAAGCGTACAAGGCCCACAAGAAGTCAGAGTCAAGAGAACCTTATCATTATGACAATCCCCAAGGACCCTACGTTGAACAGTACGGCCTTTGGGGGTTGCCAAACACGATTTCGAGGATACAGGACTACTGGGAGGCTTTGACGTATGACCTTTTGGGGTGGAAGGAAATCGAGTTCGTCACGGCTGCCGAGGACGACGATGCCGTAGAATACTTCAAACCGGAAGATGCTATACTCCCCTCAGTTCCTATCGTTTCCAAGTTCCTTATCCGGAACACGCAATTCCGTCAGTTCTGGCCAGAAACTCTCCTCCACATGTTCGAAAGTTTCGATAACATAGAGGACATAACCATCGAGCGATGGGCCTGTGGTACATCCGAGTCAGAATCAGAATGGATCGAATATGCTGAAAAACCGTTTGCCGAGTGGCTCCCAGTCACAGTCAAGAAGTTATCCGTCAACGGAGAGAAATGCCGGGTGCTTCATGACTGGGAAACATGTGAACTTCTGAATAGAGAAGCTCTAGCAAAGGGTCTCCGCCAAAACTCCAAAAGGCTAGAACATATGTCTGTAGTGGACATCATCGGCGCCGGTCACTTCCTTGATATCTTCCGTAGATACGTCACAGATGAAGACCTTGAAAAGCTAATACGATGGCCTTATCTTAAGACACTGACCTTATCGACAGATTTATTCGAAACGCAAAGGCGAAGAAAGATAGAGGAATTGCTCTGCTGTGCAGCGAGAGCAGCACGCAAGATGCCAAAACTTCAAACACTCGAAATCAGAAGTAGGGCAGATCCGCAGATCATGTTTCGGTACAATATAGTGAAATCCATAGCAAAGATAACGTGGTCAGGGCCAGTTGTCAATAGTACCGAGATTATGAAAGAGTGGAAGAAAACATCTGAGTGGAGAAACAATGTTGATGTAGAACATGATTTTTGAATGTAAGCAGGTCATTTGAAGGGCATATAAAAGGCAATGAGGGATCTGGTCCTGAGGGAATATATGTTGATGAAGGGGACGGAGGAGGAATGCATTTACCAAGTTATAAGGGTGTCAGGCGTTGGGTGGTATTCATGATACCCATCACATTTTGCAAAAGAGTTTAGATAAAACCAAATAATGATAATTGATCGCATGTCTTAAGCCAGACTAGCCAACTCCGTATGACACCTATACAGTGACAAAACCATAATGAACGCCGCGTATGCATCCAGTGCTTACACAAATATGTCCCATGCAACCCTTCTCTAAACATCGATTTGCTCAACACGAGAATCCTCTCCAGAGTGAGACTCGCTATTCCTACCCTTGTCGTTCCCGTGGAAGGCGGACTCGTCTCTCTGGTCACGAGTGATGTATCCTGGTGGAACCCACTTGTGACTGTTCCAAGGCTTGAGACCCTCCTGACCATACATGAGGTCGACATTCTCCAGGGTAAGCTTTCGAGATTCGAAGAGGAAGAACCAAACGAGAAGAGCGGCGGCCACGTTGGCTGCGACGAGGACGAAACCGAAGGCATAGCTGATGGCATCGGCTGCGATAGGAGACAGGAAAGCAATCATGACTGTTATAATTGTTAGAGAAGAGCTTCACATCAAGACAGTGCGACGACTTACAGTTGCCAAGCCAGTTACCGGCGGTAGCGATAGAGGCTTGCTTCGCACGAGTACGGAGAGGAAAGGTCTCTCCTATGACGACCCAAGCCATGGGACCCCAGGTACTGGCGAAAGACGCGATAAACATGCACGCGCAGACAATGAGAACGATACCGACTGTGCTGTTGCCGACGGGGTTGATGGCTGTGCCGATCGAGGCAAAGACGCACAGCCAAGCAGCTTGCCAGATAGCACCGATGAACAGAGGCCAACGACGTCCGAATCTCTCGACGAACCAGAGACCGGCGAAAGTAGTGGCAACGTTGACAGCACCCAGGATGAGCTGGGTCTGGATAGGGTCCTCAATTCCAGCAGCATTGAAGATGGTGGCTCCATAGTAGAAGAAGTAGTTGACACCGGTCCACTGTTGAAGGAAGTGGATGAAAAAGCCGAGCATAGTGCGCCAGAGAAGCTTGGGAACTGAGCTCCAGGGGTTGAAGCACTCGAGCCAACCGCCCTGGCCGACTTGCCTCTCCTTCTCAAGGATGCCTCGCATTTCTCTCAGATCGTCCTGGACGAGAGAGTGTTCAGGCGTGTTCTTCTGACCGCGAAGACGTGCGAGTGCCACCTGGGCACCCTCCCAGTCGCCCTTGGAAGCGAGCCATCGAGGAGACTCAGGGACAACCAGGATACCTAGCCCGAGAGGTAGAGAGAAGCCAATTCCGAGGCCAATTACGATTCTCCAGGATGCGTCGCTGTGGTCGATTTTCTTGAGACCGAGACAAACTATGTTGGAAACCAGGATACCGATTGTGATCATGAGTTGGTAGGAGGCGACGACAGCACCGCGGATTTCGCGAGGGGCGCATTCTGACTGGAACATGGGCACACCAACGGAGAGGTTACCAACACCAAGACCAGCAACGAATCGACCCATCATCATATGAACCCACGAATTCATCGCCGTTATCTGGATGACATTACCAATGATGAACAAGGCGACTCCGAAGGTCATGCTCTTGCGACGTCCCCACCAATCAGAAGTGCTGGGATGTTGTCAGTTTGTTGTGTTGGAGCGCGAGGGTCAAGGAGACGTACTAGGCACCAGATAGTGCACCAATCAAACTTCCAATACTCATGAGACTGACCATGGTCGACTGAATAATAGGCACAAAAGCCTTTTCGTCTTTTTCCTCGTCGTAGCCGGTTGCGAAGCGGATGATAAAGTCTTTGAAGAGGAGCATAGAACTAATCTGCCCAGTGTCGTAACCGAAAAGGAATCCCCCTATGGACGTGATGACGCCCAGCAGGATGGCTTCTATACCGCAGTCGGCGCCATTGACCTTGATAGACCTGGGAGTGTTAGCTGTGGCCGAAGATGGGTGTAGAGGGGGGAATAGTAGACATACTTATGACCAAGCATGGTTACAATGGTGTACGACTGTGTCGCAGGTGTAATAAGAAAAGGAAATACAATAAAGCTAGAATAAAGATGTATTATCGAGAGTCATAGAAAAAGGGAGGAAGATGAGGTCTTTTATTCTTCAGATACCAAGACCAAGACCTGGGGTATATAAAAGAAGAAAAACAAAACGGCCCTGCCCCATAATACCATTAGATTAGGTAGGGGAAAAGAGCAGCAGTCGGGGGTCCCGACAGGGCATGTCTTTCCGTTCCGCGATGGTCCATGGATGATGATGATAGAGAAGACGAGATGGGGGTGGGCATCATTTACTAAACTTGGCAGTCGTCATGGGGAAGTCGACTCAAGCCAAGCCCGTGTCTCTTCAGAGAGAGACAGGGAGAGACAGCCGTTGTGCCAGCTGCAGATCACCTCACACTTACAGCACCCAAGACTCACTAGTGATGGGCATGGCCATTGTAGACTATCAACAGAGCGTGGAGAGGTCCATGTTGCGTACAGTATGTATTAGTCTCTAACGAGGTTTGACGATAAAGGGCCGATGTCAGTGGCGTTGCTTTAATCCTTCATCATCTGGGGTTTCTCCAGTATCTTTCTTCTCTATTTCTGCTGGCCTCAGAACCTGAACCGTAACAAGGCGAGGTAGGCGAGTAACGGGGGGAACGAGTCAGTGCAAAGTGGATCGTCAATGATTGGATTTCTGGAAGAATGTGGATGTGAATAACCCCTTGGCATGGGGTTCTGGGGTACGTATCACCTGCCCAAAACTTGGCGAGAATTTTAGGTAGGTTCTTACAGTGGATGTTGCTCTCTAAAATTTCTTGGTGTTGTAGAGTTTGGGCCTATGACGTAACGTCCAAGGCACCGCAAGGTAAGCTTAAACCGCCATGGGTGCTAGGGTGCCTAGGTGCCAGCCCCATTTTGGAGCGAGGGCATTGGTCGAGCTCTGGGCTTACGGCATCGTTCTCGGTGCGACTTCTTTTCGACCCGGCGATCACTACGCGTTACACATTCACGACACGATTCCCTACAGAGAAGAGACGGACGTTGGAGAAAAAACCTTGATTGTGTAGCGAATTCTGGGGTTGTTCTTGCGGAGAATCTCCAACGTCAACTTCATCATACCCTCATATTCACCCACAGTCACAACGACAATCACACACTCTCTCTACTACGTACTCGCCTATCCTTGGCTCAAGTTGCATTCATCGCCAAGTCCAGTGGGTCATCGAAACGATTCCTTGGCCCTGACACCAAGTACCGGCATATCATATCACTTCGATCTTTTCCAAACCCAGCCCAGCACTAAACCGGAAAACTCTTTCAGCTCGTTGGTAATTCTCTTCTCACCAACGTGACCTCGCCTACAGTTCACAGTCCCCCAGCCCGTAGAATAGGCTCCCCAAATTCTTCTCCTCCAGACCCGCGTTTTCATTTCGGAAGACTCCTCCAGGACCCACCCGGAGCCGTGGAGAGCCGGCCGTTTACTCGGAGCTTCATGCCTGTTGCTGGAGAACGGACACCGATGTAAACGGCCCTTTTTCAACATGTATACGGAGTACTTGTCAAAATATCCCAGAGCCCCTATTTTTCTCATCTTCCCCGGGCGAATGGACGCATGAATCCCCCACGGTCCCAGCAGTGAGAGATATCTGGGGACTCCTCATTCCCAACTCCGCGTTCAGGTACCCAGAATGGCGGAGATAATGGAGCCATTGTACTCTGTATGTTGAATTTGTGAAACACCAGCTGACTCTGTGAACGGACCCTATCAGCGGCCGTAATTCGGCGATGCAAGAACGTGGAGAGGACGTCCTTGAATAGTCGAGATATATCCCGTATTATCCTCTTCAAACATCCGACTTTTTTTTTGTAGAACTGCGAAGGATTCTCTTCGCGTAAGTCTTCCGAGCTGAACCTTTTTTCTCGAGACTCAAGGTCAGTGCAGACTCGGTGAGTGTCGGTACACAGATTGCCAAGAAACTCTGAAAAGAACGCATGACCCAACTCGCAAATGGGGCTCATTCGATTTGTTGAATCATGGGAAATGTTCGATTACCCCTTGATCGAAATGCAGAAGATAGCCAAGACATTGGTGGAGAAGGCTATGCAGAACTTTGTGAATAAGGGGTGATGTGATGTGAGTTATCAGCCATCCCCAACTCAGCGTTGCAACCTCTCACAACTCTATCTCTAAGCCACATTTACGAGATAACCTATCACTTTCCAATACCTGAGCCGTCGGACAATCTGTCTTGCCATTGAGTGATCACCGCCTCCAAGTTCCACCATATCTTGCACCACATTCTCGCGAAATCTATGTGCAGCAGTGATACCACACAAGCTTTTGATCAAGCGGTTTCGCGAGGCGAATCCACGAGCATAAGTTCCCATATATCGTTTCTCTACGAATCGGAATGCGTAGGTACTATCCCTTGTTGGCATTATACTGATATCGGTTATCCTATCTTTCGATATCTTATAGCACGAGACTAATGCACTACGCCCTTATTCGCGGTTATCTCCCGCGCTACCATCATCTAAATCTCGGGAAGCTGAATTGGGCAATCTCCGATAGCTCTATTTCCAGTAGCCTCGTTTTATGGATGAGTTCGAACTTCGAATCATGTAGCAGAGACGACCGGCTTTGAAGATGCTGATAAACTCAACGGGCATTAGCTGACGGGCATGCGTTGTCGCCAGGCACTGCTAAGGCCGTCAGCAGGATCCCTTGTCTGATTAGACATAGGTAAACTGCGGACGGCAAAAATTGAAAAGGCGATGATAGAGTCGTGGTCCGGGGGGGCACACGGCTTTCAACGAGCAAATTGCTCCCAATTGTTGAGGTTATGTCAAGGATAAATTGATTCTCCAGCTAAAAGGAGCCTCGAGGGCGTTGTTTTTGCGTCGGTGGCAGACATGATGTGGTTTGAACATAAACCGACTACAAAATCTACAAACAATAAAAAGGTCTAAGTAATCCAGCCGATTACTAGAGTGGTGTAGAACCATTTCTGATTCGCTGGAGTTTAGGGTAAGCTGATATTCTTCAAGAAATCTTAAATTAGATTTAATTTTCTGTCACTACTATTCATAGACGTATATTACCATTCAAGTTTAGATCAATATACTATCGATTGAAGGCAATAAATTGTCTGAAAAGAGATAGATAGTGTATTTTATAGACTGTGAGTTTAAAGTAAATGTCACTAACAACTCTCCCCCTAGTTGTACGTGAAGAAATGATCAACTTTATTGTCTCTAGCGTCTTCTCGCGCAAGTTTGGAAACCTTGGCTGCGACGAATCAAAGCAGTAGAGCACAACCGCAAAGCGAAACTAACCATCACGAGCTTCAAAGACCATCTCCAAGACACAAAGCGATGAGGGAAGCTCCAGAACAGAGCCAAATCATCCTGTATTAACTGTGCTACATTGAAAAGCTCTATGTGGGAACAAAGGAGCATGCATTTTTCTCGAAAGTCGCTGTTCGGAGCCCCCGTCTCATGTGTAGGTAAGTTTAGTCTGTGGTGCAAGCTTTGAACCACAGATTTCAACTGCAAATTGACACATGAAGATCTTCATGTCGCACTGACATCACGCCTCACTTACCACTCACAAGACGGGAAATACCACAATGAAAACCAATTCAACTCCTTTAGCTAAAGTCGTGCTTGCGACTGATGCATACTGTTTTACAATAACTATGCGTTTCATTCTGGGTATCCTTTTCATAACTCATTACACCCTCTAGTCTACAACCTTCAACATCTCATACGCCTTGTGGCTGATCGCCTTCTGCACGATCTTGAGAGGCGTCATCTTCACCTTCTTCGTCTTCTGGGTGACGTTACCCTCCTCGTCCTTCTCAACAACAACCTCTTCCTCTTCTTCCTCCTCAAACCCACCACCCTCCAGGAACACCTTCAGCAAGCCCTGCGAGTACCCGCTGACGAGGCATGTTCCATCCTCGTCAGCCTTGACAGGCTTGGGAGCCGTGGGGTCGCCACCGTTTCCGGTGTAGCCGGCTCGTCCGCCTGCGAGGTTCCAGAAGACAAGCTCGGGGAGTTCGTAACCCGCCTTTTCGAACTTGACCTTGATGCGTTCGAAGGAAGTAGACCAGCTTGAGCTTGACCGCCCTTTGTAATCCCAAGGTCGGCTGTAGTGAGAGTTGGAGGAGCTGGCTTGGTTGAACTGCATGTCGCTGAAGACAAAGACCCGCTTGATCATGTCCTCCTGTTTGAGCTTGTTCTCAAGAGCCATAGGGAGGATAAGGTCTTCGAATACAGAGACGAAGTTGGTGCTCATGCCCCATTCCGATCGGTGCATGGCCCAGTACTTCTCCCGCAGAGTCTTGGTCAAGTCGACTTCCTCGACTCTGGGGTGCTCGCTGAAGGTGATGAAGGTGCCGGCGAAAGGGGGTTTGGCGACCTCTGCGAGGAGGAGAGACAGACCGATGGCGGAATCGAGGGGCGTGGTCTGATCTCTGAAAACAGGGCTGCCCATGCTGCCAGATACATCGCAGACCGCGATGCAGGAGTCCATTGTGCCCGAGTCCTTGATTCTCTTGACGAGCGCGTTCCACTACCCGTCGAGGACTTTGGACTCGATCTCAGCGACCTTCTGATCAAGAAGCGACTTTGTGCCTGATCGGACAGCCGAGCCGCCGGTTCGAACCTTTTGGATCAGCGTAGAGGGGAGAAGCGTAGCCCCAGAGATATTTGCCTTTCCTTCGGCAACCTTATCGAGATATTTACTGAAACGCTCCGCATCGTTTTCGATGAACAGCTTAGAGTATTGGTTCATCGCAAGGGAGGGGACTCGGTCGTACTTGATGTTTTCGTACTTCTTGAGAGTAATATCTCGCTCGACGATCTCGAGCTGCTTTCGCAGGGCAGATGTATCCTTTCGGTATTGCTCACGGGCGAATCGGAGATACTTCTCGTGGTCGTCTCTCGGGCTCAGCATCGGGTGGTTGATGGTGGCTCGGGGGTATAGAATCTCAGCGATGGTGGTGACGATAAAGGTGTGTCTGTCGTGAAAGTGATCGGAAGAAGGAGCCCACTTGCCGCACAGAGAGATAGAGCGCTTGGCATTGTTGTCTCCAGTGAGAGCTTGGATGTCTTTCTTAAGCTGTTCTGCGAACAGTCTGGCAATGTTCATGTGTAGGGCGCGGTATACCGGGTCCGTCTCAAAGAGAACCCGTGCGGTCTCATGGCGGTTCTCTCTGGTCTCTCGTCTGAGTTCCTTGGGGTCGACCTTGTGGTTCAGCTCACTCATCTCCTGTCGAGTTGAGTGAGATCCTTGGCCCCGGCCTCGGCCACGACCGCGACCGCGCCCTCTTCCACCTATCATACCGCCATGATGATGTCCGTGGAGTCTGCGGCCGTCGCGATGGCGAGGCTTCTTGGTGCTCTTGCCTCGGAGGATTCCAGGGTTCTCGGTGTTGAGGACCTCCTTAGGGTCATCAATCACAGTAAGCTTGTCGTTGGCCGCAATGGCAAGGATATTGAGCAAATCCTTCCAATAGCCATGGGCCACTCCATTCTTCACGTCGAACTTGGTCGAGTCGTCATCGTTCTCTTCTTCAACGAGAACAAGGTCATCGTCTTCCTTCTTCTCGGCCTTCTTGTTGATGACCGGGCGGCTGAGCCAACGAAGGTTGGCGACGAGGGTCAAGGGATGATTCTGCGCCAACCATCCGGCACAGCGATAAAACACCGTGCGCGAGCTCTTGCCCAAGTGGATGGAGCGCGAGTTGAAGATGATTCTGAGAGTAGCAAGGGGGTTCTCTTCCCAGGCTCGGGTAAGGAGATCCTTCAGGCGAGGACCAGAGACGACTTCTTCGAGTTCCTGGAAGAGATCAACGAGGGCGTCCTGGCTAGATCGATAAGCGAGATCGCCGTTCTCTGTGTACATCATGTTCTCCAGGTCCCGAGCTGGCTTCTCGTTGTCGTAGTTGATAAGACCCTCCATGAAAGGATTGGACTGGACAGGCTGGGCTTCTTCCACCTCCATCTCCTGGGTAGGAGAAGACCTTCCCATAGTTTCAGTGTCTTGGGATGCATGATTCGAGAGTTTCGCGGCATTCAAAGCCTGACGGATTTCGGCAGAGGTCGAGTTGGAGACTAGAGTGAAGGTCTCGGACTCAGCAGCCTCAGCCATAGCAGCGAAATGTTCCTCACGGACTTCTCTTCCGAATGATTCATTGTGACGACCCGTGATCATCTGACGAATACATTCTTCAAACTCAGCCTGTGGCAGTCTCAGGGCATCGTCGAAGGGGAAGAGAACGGGGGCTGATGACTTGAGAAACCAAGGGAGATCTGATTCCGATGAAGAATCCATGATGTTTGATGATAAGCGGAAACCAGTTGAAAAGAAGAAACGAACGTGGGAATAAGAAGAAGTGTGTGCTCTTATATACTTCACTTATTTGAAAATTCCTCATGTTGAAGTAACTTTTTCGTGTGTCGCTTTGCGTTTGGGCCAGGACTGAGTTGAGTGGCAGAAATCGGTCAGTGAGTCAGATGCTCCCTCTGTAGGTTTGTTTCTGAAAGAGACGGGAACTCTTTTTACAGTGGCTCGTCCTGCGAAATGTAGGCTTGGATGGGCTGTACTGGTTGCATGCGGCTGAAGCTTGGTGCTTTGGATGCCTGGAGGCTGAGCTAGACTAGGAAGTCTATCCACATCGAACAGGGTACAATTTGGAAATCGCCGAATAATATGAACTGACCAAAATTTACTTATGAGAATCAGATTTGACTGGTCAGAAAATTGTGAGAATTATTGGTTCTGCTGCTCTGCTCTTCATCATATGTGTTGGTTCCACATGTTGTTGTCTGTGAACACCCCTGTAACTGACGTCTACAGCCCATGCATGTCCTGGGAGTTCCAACAAGGGTCTTTTGCGGGGGGCAAGGGTGCTAAAACTGGCCGCTTGACTCACCCGGGAGCTAAGGTATGGGCCATCATCTCTGTCCCGTCTCTCCTACTCGCGGTTCTCCCTCTGCTTCCTCCATAGCACTTGTGTCTATCGGCCTTGCGTTGCAAGCATGCTAGCATTGGGTCTCTCAAAACTGGGATCAAATGAATCCAAGAGCCTCCCATTACCTTCAGGGGTATCGCTCTGAGGAACATACGGATGCTCAACACTTCCCTCATCTTCGTCAAATGGGTTCTCACCATCTTGATACATGAAACTGGTCACCTCCCGGCTAACATCCATCATTTAAGCGCCATGAACACTGCCAAATCGAACGTCAATGCGAACAACTATTTTAGGCTGGCTTTCTGCATCCCGCTCGCGCCAGCCCAGCTTCTGCCGCATGTCTTGCACCAAGCTGTGATAGTCGCCACTATCGGGCATGAAGATCAAGTAGCTCAGTTCAACAGACTCTAGAGTTGGCGATAAAATTTCGAGAACATTTATGACGTCGTCTTTTTTGACGATGAATCGACAGAGGCCGAAGTGTCGAAGTTGGTGCCAGTCGTTAACAGGCAAGATGGTTTGCAAAGGAATAAAGTGGTCTACTTCCTCTGCATCAGGGTCGTGATAGTCGTCAGAGTCAGATTCATCAAAGTCGTCAACATATATAACATTAGTCAACAGACTAAAATGTTGGATATCCCTCGCCATGGCAAGTGTTTCCCGCAAATGGTTACTTCGAAAAGAGCACCAGTTCTTCTCACACTGGTTGCCGCAGTGTAGAGAGAGGTCAAGGCTCGCGAACCCAGGATGACTTAGGATGGCCTTCAGGTCTTTGATCTCGCTGTTCTCGGCGTCATCGAATATACGGCAACTAATCCCTGTTCGGAGCTGGTTGGTGTCAACAGCCAATTCAGCAAGTTTGCTCTCCGGGTTCTCCCGTAGGTGTTGGGCGACGATACGACTGACTAGACAATAGCCGCGCCATTTATCCTTCTCCAAGCCATCCCAATCCCTCGCTTCGGGAAAGTTGGAATGATCCTCTGTAAGAGGCCATCCACGCTCAATAGGGTAAAGGAGACCGCGTAGGAGTGATCTGATAGTAGGCGTGAGTTACCACGGCAGTGAAGGTCTTCCATGAGCCGCAGGACTAACTACCACTCTTCTCAGATTGGGAAACCGTAGCATCCCATACTTTAACGCATCGGCGTCTCTGTTGGTCGCAATAGTCTCTTGTTGTTCCTGCCATAACCTCTTGAAATGTTTGAATGCTTCTGCCGGGCTGAGGAGATGTTCCAAGGCTTCTTTGGCCTGTGAATGGTGAGGACTGTACCTCCTTATATCCTCGCGATTCCCACGGTAGATGTGACGATACCATTCAGGAACTTCAGTGACCTCGCCGATATCCTTTTCTTCGTTATACCATGAGGTCCACTCCATTTCGTGGGCTGCATCAAAACGTGTATCGTCGTAGATGATCTCTGTGACCTGGAGCCGAAAGGCTTCGTGGTTTGCTACAGCTTTGAAGACCTCTATATCGCGCAAATTAGGCGAGAGAAAGAGACGGCTAAGGCGAAGATGCGTAGAGTCTTTGATGTAAGTGCATGTTTGGCGCAGAATTTTCAAGTCGATGTTGGGTAGTTGGTGGAATACTTGGTTGAGTACTTCGGCCGGAAGACGCCCAAGAAGCCCAGATAACACTCGGCCTTCATCAATGGCGGTCATTTTCTCAAGTCTGTGAGATACAACCAAGACAAAGTACCTTCTACTAATTACATATGTGATTGTATGAGAATAGGATATTGCGTGGAACTACTTATTGCCGACAGTGGGACAATTTAGAAGTGTCTTAGTGTGGATCTTACGGGGATAGAGCAGGAACGACATGTCGTTTTACGTGAGACCGTTGTAACCTTGTTTCTTCTATTCCAACTTCACGTCTTCAAGTGTTTACCCCTTATTATCTTCTGCGTGCCTCCAATGCCTGAATGCTCGTTCCGCGGTCGTATCGCCGAGTGGCGAGGCCAATTGCGGTCCATTGCTGATCAACCTCATCCCAAATACTCCTTTCTTTGATGGCCAGCTTCCAATTGTTTGCTGAGTTCTTTGTCAACTGCAGCGCCAACCCCTCATCTCCTACCCTTCCTTTGTGCTTATGTGCCTTGTATTGTATCTCAATGCGTCTCGGGTCTCGATGAATCGTTCATTTGCGGTGTCCTCACTCGTTGTCTCTTCGTTCGTGGTCTTTCCCTATGTCGTGTCTTCTCCATAAAGCCAGCGCTTTGTGAACTGACTACTCGTTCGTCTTCCCCTGCCACATGGTCAAGTCTGGTCAGTTACAGCTTGTATATGCGGTAATAGGAGGAACCTCTGTATGGATCAAGGAGTAACGATGCTGGGCAGATCCGATCGCCGTCAAGACAAGTGGTCTGACTGACGTGAAAGCGACCGCAAGTGCAAGAATAAGGGGCAGGGACAGAGCTAGTCTTCGAGGATATGTCTCTGTGTATATGTGTGTCTTCTTCTCTGTCGTGTTATGGACTTCTAGTGTCGTTCCTTTGAGTGAAGGCCTGTTGGCCCGCCAGTATGCTCCGAATGGATGTCAAAGCCCTGCCGCAGTCCTGCCTCTTACTCTTGTCTCGCCGATAGGCCGCTCCCGAGTCGCTGCGTCGTTGATGCAATGCTCTTCATATGTGACCGGTGCCTCGTATGCTCGTGGGCAAGCCGCCGCGCCGTCGTTGTGATCGAGGAAGATGGGTATGGCCGTTGTAGATGGCCGGTGCATATCGTCTGTTTGCTTTACAGGTTCGGGGTCGAGGTGTGGAAAACACCATGAGTCCATGGTGGTGATACTGCGCAACGATACAAGGTTAGCACACCTCAAGATGCACTGTTCCCTCAGTGAGAAGGTAACACTCTGGACCATCGTGGTCATGTTCATCCCTCGAGCTTTGAGTTCCATGACCATGTGCTGGTGGATGAAATGCCGATGTAATGGACGAAATACAATATGGATGAACATAAACAACAAGACGGCGATATCGTGATGACCTTTGGGAGACTAGTGGGGGCCCGAATAGTTTCACCAGTGGAGGGGCGGGACAGAATGGGATGTATGCCACCGGCAACACCAAGCAGCAACACCACTTCGGCTGGAGAGGAGCGAGTGAAAGTTGGCATAGGCTATCTTTTCAATAATATCTACCTCCGGCAACATGGGGATTACGATTATATTATCTACATTTAAAAACTAGGTCGAGTATCATGGCTGTATGTGTCAATGAACAAAATATGAACATCAACATCAACATCAACGTTAGGCTTGCTGCTCTCTTGTGGATCCATGAACCGGATGACTGTTCAGCATCAAGGTGGCCCAAGTCTTGATAGCTTCTTTTCCTTTCGTCCCACTGCACTGCCGCTACTCCAACCTCTCCTGAACCCCTCCACAACTAGGACCAACTCCTCTCCAGTGCCTCGAGGACTTGACTCCTGCAATACCCTATCCCTTTCCCACAAGAAGTTGAAATTACCCTCGCCGGAGTAAATACTCTGTGCCCTACTCCTGAGCACCACTGGCAGCGTGACTGGTCGTTACCTGGTCACCAGATCGTCTGGAGTTTGTTGGTTCTGCTCTCCTATAGGCTAGGGCTCGACGCGTCGTAGGCTGATTCTTCTGCCCCTCTCGCGTATATATTGCTCTCCTCTTTTCTCCCCCTCCGCAATAACATCTTCTCTCCCATATCTCCCCCAACTCATCTCTACAAACATTTCTTCTTTTCACACATCACAAAGTTTACCTTCGAATATCTTCATTGTGATCGTGTTAAAACGAGAGTGATTATTAAATTTACTAAAGTATCTTCGTCCTGAACTCAGACAAATCCCCCTTCACAAACACCCTGAGTTTTTGTTGACACTTACCCCCATCTTCTCCCCCTTCTCCTTTTCATTTTCATTATCAACCCTCAACTTAACCATGTCTCCCCCCACCATTAACGGTGATCGAGGCCCTACCTCTGAGCAAGGCATTTGGGACTTCTTGTCTTCCCACTCCGACGAGCAATCTTCTCACTCCTCCGACTCTCTCGCCGCGTTAGGGGATTTAGATTCCCACCCTTCGGGTGAAGTAACCCATTATCTCGATGAGAGAGACGATATACTCCACAGGCTTGCCAGTTTCGACTCTCAGGTCGACCTAAATTCAAATGAATATGATTTCTCCAACCTCTCGTCAGAGGAAATCATAAGCCAAGGCGAGGCTTATGCAGACTTCACCCGATTACTGGAGGAGAATCTAGCTAACCGAGTTTATTACGACGAGCTCCGGGTAAGTCACCACCAGTCAAACATACTTATTCTCAAATTAACGCTTTCACCTCATAGGACGCAGTTATTGCCTCCACTAATGGTAACCTTACGCCCACTCAGCTCCTCGCCAAGATGGAGGAACTGAGTCGGGTCGCGGTTGATATTCAGGAGAGCAACAAGAAGCTGCGACGTCTGAGTGAGGCCGAAGGCGGCTCCTCGTCTAGAATTGACGTAAGTATTTTCTGTCCCTTATTGAACCAGATGATTAACATTGAATTCAGGGGGACGATGAGACCTCATCCGATGAAGAGTCGGACGAGTCAAGCGTCCGTGAGACGACATCTGAATCAGACAGCCACGAGCCCGGGGAATAGGACCCCCCAAACTCGCCTGCCGACGACTCCTCAGAGATCGAGTCCCAGATTGCTCCCGGATCAGGCGGTAACTCTGCTGCCGCTGCGGCCGATGGTGGCGCCAGCGATGCATCTTTAACCTCCTCAGTCATTATCTATGATGATCAGGATGCCACCACCAGCAACGAGAGTAAAATTATCCCTCTTATTTCAGACGACTGCGTCTACAAGATCGACGTCAAGTCCGTCTTCGATCCAGCCGAGACCGCCGACTCTCGTCGAGTCCTCCTGAACAAGATCCCTCAGGGAACCACCCTGACTCAGATCGCTAACGCGGTCTGCGGTGTCGGGGGCCTGATCCGAATCTCCATCATGGACAACCTTGGGAAGAGCGGTACTGTCTTCAAGCTTGCGTGTGTCGAATTCCGCGACTCCGCTGCCGCCAAAAAGTACGTCGCCAACATCAAGGCCAACGGTCTTGAGCTTATCAACAGCACCGGACGTTTCTTCAACATTGAAGTCAAGCTTATCAACTCAACTTCGTCCTACGACTCCCGCCATGGGCACCCACTTGAGTATGGTGTCGGCTATCACAGCGAGCAGTCTGGTCGTTGTATCACTATGGAGAACTTTCCTACATCTGCCATTTGGCATCTGTTCACTCGATTCGGAACGAAGTACGTTATCCGTGCTTCCTTCGTTCCCAACAACAATCAGATGAACGGCAAACTGTCAGTTGAGTTCTCCAGTGTCTTCGAGGCTGGCCGACTGTGCTACATGATTCTGAACCACGTCTTCCTGCCCTACCATGGCCCTGCTGCCCAGCTGGGTTTTGGTCCCACTCCCTCAGACCGCGATGTCGAGGAACTCACCAGTTCCGTGTCCAACACCATCGCGTATGTCTCTCCCAAGCACCTTTCTGACGCCTGGAATGTTCAACCTTTCAACCTCTTCACTCCATCTTCTAACTTTGCGTACGGTGCTCCCATTCCCCGACGTGCGGTTACCAGCCGCACCTCGTCCCTGAACGTGGAGGTGGTCTCGCGCACCCCATCGATGAATGTCGTTCCTCCCACCGCGTCAATGAGCGTCGGGGTTCCTTTCAATCCTTACATGAATGCGGAGGCATTATGCACCTCGTCGATGGTGGAGATGTCGCAAAATTCGTCTCGCTGCACCGGAACTGTGGTCCCGCACATCCTTGTCCGTGATGACAAGAGCTCCCCTGACCTCCGGGACATTCAGATGACCAACGTCACTTTCAACTTCGTCGATGGGCAGACTAAATACATCATCGTTCAGGGCCAGGTCTATTCTCGGGAGATCAACGGTGACATCTATACCAAACTCGACGACCAAGAGCTCATGAAGCTCAAGCAGGAGAATGTCCTCAAGCCCAACTGGGCTCCATTCTGGATGCACTACTGCGAGGCTAACGAGGTACCCTATCTGCCCAAGTACGCTGAGTACGGGCGTGTTGCGAACATCCGCCGCAACCTTAACAAGAAGTTCGGATTGCCTGAGTCTTGGAACCCTGAGCGACTCACCACGATTCCCAACCAAATCAAGTCGTACCTCAACCCCAAGTCTCGAAAGGTTGTCTCAACCGCTGAGACTGAACGAAAGTAAATCTACACAACAAAGTCGCGATGTTGCGCAAGCTGCATCTACGGATCAGCCGTGTTCCCATGAACACTCCAACAACAGTTCAGTTCTACCACACTGACACACCACGAACAACACAGTACGGCTGCACATGTTGCCGACAAAGGCAACGGATTAATTATGGAATGTTTTGACGCAGGTATGGGACATTTAATCCAGGGCATTGCTATAGGGGATGGGGATTTGTATGACATCTTTTTTGGGCCCTCGGAATCAATCAATCAATCAATCAAGGAATCAACGGTAGTTTTCGTACTTTAAGGTAGTTTAATGTAATTAAGTCATTTGACACAAAATGGGGTATCTCTAATGCTATGTATCTCCGCCGTGACCGTTCTGCTTTTGAAAGTAATTACGCCTTCGCCCGTAATGATAAGAATCCATCTCCAACTCCATAGCCAACCTTGACTTGTTATTTTTCTTCATCTATAATCAGCCGCTCCCCATCCATTCGCACCCCCATTCTTAGCCCTCTTCTTCGCAGGCGGTTCCTCCACGACGAAAAGCTCATCGTCTTCATCATCATCCTTACGTGGATCTGCAGCGATGGGCATTCCGAGTTCGTCTTCTTCACCGCCTGCGAAAGCTTCACTGACGCTTTTGAACTGCTTTGCAGGAATGCCCCACGTTAACGTAGTTTGTTTCATAGACTTCTTCTTTGGTGCGTAAGACGGTGCAACGGAGGGTTGCTTGGAAGCTGGCTTTGTAGCCAGTTTGTCTGAGCGCTTTCTTTTCCCGTTGCGGAGGTACGCTTTGACGAGATCTTTGGGGAGGTTGGATTCTGGCTCCCAGGAGGGGTTCTGGTCAGGAGGCCAGTCGCCTTCCCAGCGGACCAAGAAGTAGCGCACTAGACCTTGACCTTCGACATCGTAGAGTTCCATGTCTTCGAGGCGTTTAACCTCCCAGCCTGGTTCTTCTGCCTCTTCTGGATCTTCTTGGTTGGGGTCTTCCTGAGGAACTGGCTCTGGAGCCTCGGGGATGCTACTTTTGGACTTTGACTTCGACTTTGGAGGTTTCTTTTGAACCGACATAGCTTCTTCGATGAGACGTGCTGTTTGGGTTTCTGACTCTGGATCTGGTGTCTCAACCCCGGAGTTAGAGTAGGTGAGTGACTCTTTGGGCGTCCAGTCTGAGGCGGAGCCTGTGCCTTGAACGCCACCCAATGGTTCATTAGAAGGATGTGATTTCTTCAGAGAACGGCTAAGCTTCTTCTTGCCTTCAGACTTTGAGCGTATGCTCGGGATCTGGGGCGTGCTTTGGCGACTTGAGGTCCCTGTTGACGGGATCGACTCGAAATGTTTGCCTTTGGTATGACTTTTCTTTGGGACGTGGGACTCGGCTGCTGAACCTTGCGGTAGATCCATTTTAGTGTCACTAAAAGCGCTTTCTGAGTTCTCAATAGTCCCTCTTTGCTCATCCAATGCCTGATCATCCGTCTCAGCCGAGTCGCCAGTCATTTCCCACTGCAACTGCCTCGCCGGACCCTCTTCATCCGATAACCCCTCAAAGTCCTTTAATCTGTTCTTTGTAGGGGTCTTGATCGACATGGCCCCCTTCATTGGAACAGCCTCATCGTCTTCTACCACGGCAACAACAGCCGTTTCTATCGTACTGTGCTTGGGCGGTCTACCTCGCTTCTTTGGCTGTGTAACCTGTCCAGCTTCTGTCTTCTTTTTCTCCGTCGTTTCTTCCTCCAGCTGCTCTTCCGTATTCTTGAATTCCCATTCTTCCAATTTCCTCGGCGATACGTATTCCAGAACATCCATCGCAGGAACCAACATCTGTGCCGCTGGTAGGTCCGTCCATGACACGATATATGTCATCCGCCTAGGTAGAGGAAGTCCATCTGCAGCAAGTCCTGGCGAGGGAAGGATAATTCGCTCCAATATGTACGCGGTCGAGTCTTGGGGTGGTAGCAAGCTAATGGGCTGCAGGGGAGGGCCACTGCCTGGGACATAGTCTTTCGGTTTAGACCGAAGACGCACTTCGATCCGAGATCTCTTGTGTTCCCTTCGGTTTTCGTTTTTCCGACTCGTCTGGCTCGAGCTGCTGTTGGAAGGACTCCATCGCTCGTGCGCCAACGCGAGTCCCGCGACCCGCGTCTCCAGTTCTAGCAAGATTGTAACGGAGGAGTCGCCAATGCGATTGGGTGAGTAGAAATCATAGGTAAAGGAAGAGTCTGGGGCAAATTAAACAAAAGGATTTTCGATTTATGTCGTCGGCGTGTTCATAAGAATAAATCTGTTTTATGAGCTGTTCTAATAAAACGCGGCTTGTACTGTAAGAGGCTGGCAGCAGGCCTAAGAAAGAGCTGCTACCCGATGACTAAGCCAAAGACAAGGTCAACAAAGCCTAAGACAACATGAAAGGGCCTATAACTACCTTCCTGGATAGCTTGTATTTTATTCAAGTAAATAAAGGGAACTTGAGATTGCTTTTAATTAATAAATACTTTTATTATATTTAGCAAGTTATTAATTAATATACTTATTATTATACCTAAGCACTTAAGTTTTTATGTAGAGAATAACTATCCTTATCTTAGTCAAGGCTATATAGTCCTTATTAGGGGGGCTTGGGGTATCCCCTTGCTATCTAATTGAGCTTTAACGGCGGCAGCGCTTAGCCGCGCCTAATGAAGCGCCAAACTTTTCCATCCACCATGAGATCACGAACACAGCTCTACCCGAGCTTCAGCATCCCCACGTCACGCCTAATAACCGACGGCACAACGACATCTTTTCAATCTCCACTCCAAACCTCTAATTGACTTTTTTCTCCCTCCCAAAACCTCAATTGGCTACAAGCATCAATTCACTTTCATCATGGCTTCTCCGCTCAAGACCTCCGTCTTGCGCATGCCGCTAACTGGTCTCGTGCGCTCATCACAAAAAGCTTCATTCTCTACCCTCCGCCCAGCGTCATGTCTCTCAGCGTCGCCGTTCCGACCCCAATGCTTCACACCCGTCGTCGCAAAGACCTTGTCCCGCACCTACGCCGATAAGCCGCAGTCCACCACCACCACCGAACTCCCCCCGCTCGACTGGAACAGCTTCTTCAAGCTGCGAGTTTCGCGCCGACGATACCAGCTCCTGTTCTCCATCACCAATGGATTGTTTGCTGGTGGTGCGGGCGCCGTTTTCCTCTCGACGGGCCTGGCGGAACCGATCATCTCGCAAATCCCTCTCGATCCGTTTATGACGCTGGGACTTATGACGCTCGCGTTCTCGGGTCTTGGGTGGTTGAGCGGTCCTAGTGTTGGAAACCAGGTCTTTTACCTCTTGAATCGACAGTGGAAGAAGCAGATGACGCAGAAGGAGGCTCAGTTCTTTGAGCGCATCAAGAAGCATCGGGTTGACCCCACCAACTCGAGCGCCAGCAACCCTGGTAAGTTTTTCATCTCGCTAACTTCCGGTGCCGATCAAGCCAGTTACTAACTACGAAACAGTTCCTGATTTCTACGGCGAAAAGATCTCTAGCGTTTCTGGATATCGCCAATGGCTAAAAGACCAAAAGGCATTCAACAAAAAGAAGACTGCCAACTTTGTGTAAACGAAAAGAAAGAAAAGTAAAAAATATCTCACATGAGTCTCTGTTGACTTGAGCAAAATGTTATTTGTAATGGCGCAGCTGATGGGCAGGAATGGCCTGCCCTTGGTGTGCTCGGGTTAACACGGGCATTGTATGTTGTATGTATGTATCATAAAATCTCTCATCCAATACGACTATCCCCATTTCCTCTTTTAGCCGGCATCTCTTTCATCAGTCTATATAAAAGGTACAGATGGATCAACAGTGTCCTTCCATGACTTGATGCCACCAAGAATATCGCCGATGAATCTCTCTCCATTGTTCCCTAATCCTAGGTCCTTGAGTTTCTGCGCGGCAATCTGCGAATCGTTACCGACTCGGCAGACGACGTATATGGGAGTTGAATGAGGCAGATCGCTTGGCCATCCTTCTGGTGTAGCTTCGCCACGAGCGCTCATGAAGCGACTGATAGGGATGTTGACCGAACCTGAAATATTGCAGAGATCAAAATGTTCCTTCTCTCGGACATCCACGAGCAGCATATCCTTGTTCTCTGACTTGGAGAGCTCATCATACTCCTTCGCTGTGACTCGCTCATCCGGCTGGAGTAATTGAACAGGCTGCTTGACACCACAAAACTGGACATAGTCCATTGAGTTCTTCAACTGACTCAAAGTCAGTCTGTTCTCATCTCCACAAGCCAGACAAGTCTTCCTTCTGCCCCTCATCCTCACAGATCGGAAAGGGGTATCAGACATGCCACTGAAAAGTAACAACATCGGTGTCTTGGCTTCTCCATGGATCTCGAGATCGCCTCTTGAAATCAACTTAATGGCCTCCAACGCCTGCAAGACACCCATTGTACCAACGATAGGTCCTACGATTCCACCCTCACCACACCCAACCACGCTATCTGGTGGTGGGGGCGTAGGGAATACGCAGCGATAACAGGGACCTTTTCCAGGAGGATTGTTTAGAACGATCAGTTGACCTGAAGTTTGGAATGCAGATGCTGAGACAAGAGGCTTTGAGAGAAGAACGCAGATATCTGAGATGAGATAGCGAGATGTAGGGTGATCGGTACAATCAAGGACTAAATCATAGCCAGATACAATGTCCTCAGCGTTCTGCGGTGTAAGATGTGTGTTGTGCGCATTATAAGTTATCGTAGGATTGAGACTTCAGCAGTTAGCAAGGGACACTTGACCATGAAGGGGCTCTCACTCTTTGAGATACGTAATCGCACTCTGAACCTTGCTCATACCAACACGACCCGTCGAATGCGCAACTTGACGATGCAAATTCGAAACCTCAACTTCATCGCCATCAACAAGACCAATCGTCCCAATCCCTGAGCCAGCGAGGTATGCAGCAGCAGGACATCCCAGACCTCCCGCTCCAACAAGTAGAACCTTGGCGTTTCTCAAGCGTAGTTGGCCTATTCTTCAATTAGTACATTTCTCTTGAGCATTTGAAGGGAAACTAACCTTGGAGTCCAAAGTTGGGAACAATCATCTGTCTACTGTACCTCTCATACTCGTGGTTATTGAGTGGCCATTTCCACGCTTCTTGGGATTCACGTGCTTGTGATTCTGCGGCTGCGAGTTGAGAGCGTAGATCTGCGAGTTCGACTTCTCGCTTTGCGATTTCTCTTCGAAGATTATCGATTTCTTCCATTGTTATTGTATGAGAGTGAGTGAGATGTGAGAAGAAGGGTGAAAGTTTAAAGTCACGAGAGAATCAGCCTAGAACGGAGATATTGAGTTGAACCCCACTATGGAATGACAGCACAAGCAGTTCTAGCAATTCTATTCATAAGACGTTGCAGAATGTAGGTTGATATGATAACCAAGCAAAAGCCTCTGGGTCTGATTCTCATATAAATTCTCAATATTTTACTTTACTGACTACAAGCCGTTGTATCAACCTGGTCGTGAATCTCAGCCGTTGACTGCCCCTCCACGCCGTATCTCGGTGTGCCCCACCACCTCGGTGAGCCACCCTCACCGAAAATGTTTCTCCAGTATCTTCACCTACATCTTCAATTCCACACCCAAATCCTCCATCTGAAACCCCCCCCAACCACAACCCAAAATGGTACGTCCCCTTCCTCATTACACTCCCCAAAAACAAACTCCTAACAAAACCCAGGCTCCTCAACCCCCAGGTCTCAAAAAGCCATCCGCGCGCACCCTCCGCCACCAGCGAGTAACAGGCCAAATCCACCCGCAAGCCCCCCAAAAAGTCTTCCGCGACGACGCCGCAGTGACAGACTCCTTCCTCTCCAGCAAGCGCGACAAGCGCCTCATCAAGCACTCCTCCTTCGTATCACGCATCCAATCAGCCCGTATCTCCAAATCCACGAAGCGGCGACGACCGTCGAAGAAACTAGCTGCAAATCTAGAGAGTCTAGCTGATGCGCTGCCGGAGTTGGAGGAGGGCGCGGAGGTTGAGCAGGGGAAAGTTAGGCATAAGAGCTTGAAGAGTAAGAAGGGTGCGTTGAAGAGGAAGGAGAGGGTTGTTAAGGGCGAGATGGAGAGGTTTGGGGTTAGTATGGCGAGGTTGACGCAGCAGGATGGCGTGGCTGCGCAAAAGGCTGAAGCGGAGGAGAAGAGTGCGCCGGCGCCGACTGCGAATCGGTGGGCGGCGCTGAGGGGGTATATCTCTTCGACGATGGAGCAGAATCCTGCTTTTGCTGAGAAGAACTAAGGAGGTCGACGTGGAGAGGATCTAAGATACCAAAGATGGAGATCAAGTCCATATGTGACGTTACAAAAGGGGGCAGACGCAATCTTCACAAAATTTTGCTCAGGCGTATGGAGTTAGAATCGTATACTTCAATCACAGGCCGAGGACGGATAATAAAACTTATAGCATTGATCCTGAATGACAAAAAGCTATGTCTAAATTGGCATAATCTAGGGAACCATTTTGACGAGTTTACTGTGGCATTCTTATAAATTTCTCATCATGATGCTCCCTGAAGAAGCTCACGTAATACTTGTGTTTATAAACATACAATTGTTCTTCATAAGCTGTGCTAATGCTTCGCATATCTTTTTTCCATATCCTAACAAACGCCTTCATCGCTAACTCGCATGACTTTGATATCTGGGAGTATCATTAAAACAACAAACGCGCATGGGCATCTTTCTCTGTTACATGATAACCACATCCCTCTTACTGCTCCACGCTAACCACCAACGCCAAGATAAAAAAAGGATACAGGATGAATAAAAAGAACAAGATGAGATAACATGAAAACAAAACTGATCGACCGTGACGCATGCGTCGTAAAATTCATTTCATTACAGTGGTGGAACAAGTGCATCATTGTTTTTTCTTGATCGCGCTTTGAGGTGAAACAGCTGTTGTGCTGGAAGACCGCTTGCCCCGGACTTTGACGGGGGTGGGAGGACTTGTTTGAATCCTAGGCTCTTTCGTGACTCGATCGGACTTGCTTGTTCGTGGACCAAAAGGAGGTGAATCCTTGGAAGATCGGATTAGGTTCGAGTTTGTGCGCACACGGTTTCTCATTCCTCTCCAAGGAGGTTGATCAACAAGTCTGGTAGGAGAGCCCTTGGGTTTAGTGACTGACCCTTTGGTGACTTGGCCCTTGGCGATTGAACCTTTGCCGCTTTGGTTGACTGGTGACTTCTTCGCCTCTTGAGAACGGGCAGATGAACGGCGTGGTGACCGAGGTGGTGACTTCGAGGGCTGTCGGACATCACGCGCCTTTGCCGCCTGAGCTTCCCTGAATTGTCTTATGAGTTCCTCGAATTCTTCGCAAGAGCCGTAGCAGTCCGTTCTCTATTCGATCCGCGGCGGTGTCTTGTTCGAAAATGGGCTGGCGCTTCTCCTATCTTGATTATTAGATACGCCATTCAAAGGGAGGGGGGGTAAAGATTTGGGGTACTCACGATCGCCTGCGCTCGCCCTCCTTACGGAGGTTTTCGATAATTCGCATCATCTCTTTGCGGCCACCATAGCTGTCGACCATCTTACCACCCATGCTCATCGACACCTTCTCGCGGGCATTAGCGCAGAGAAGGCGCTTGACGAGGAGGTGGCGCATCAACAAGCAGACAAAGACACCACAGTCGCTACCGTTTTCCTGCTGGGGGCAATCTTCGAGGTTGATAAACCGAAGAGGCCGTCCGAGGATGTTGGCAAGCTTGCGAGTCGCAACGTTGGCCTCGGAGTAGTTGGCACCACCGAGGGAGTCGTAGTGGAAGGCGACACCATCGAGTGTCGAGACGAGGAGAAGCGACCAATGGCTACCACCCTCGGCGACGCTCACATTACGATTGTCGTTGATGGGTAAGAAGATATGGGTGACTTTTGAGAAATCGGGAAGGGCGGACTGGACTGATCGGAGGTCGGGCTCTTTCATGAGTAAGAATGTCATGCTAGGACGGAGCAAAACGATACGAGCTTGAGGATACTTGGGAAGTGTTTCGCGCTCCAGATATTCTTCCCAGAAAGCAATATTGTTATCTGTTAACCAGTCGTGCTTGAGCGCCTTGATATCCTCAGCTGTCAAGAGGACATCATAGTAGCTGAGGTAGGGTTTCTCGGGGGCAAGCTATGTAAGTTGTTAGCGCCAACGCCACTAGACAAGTCGCATTCCATGATAAACTCTACCAAAAGCGCATCTCAAAGATAGGCGCATTGGATCATTACCTAGACAGGCATGCACGGAGATGCGGGGTTACAGTTACATACCGAATCGCCAAAGTGGCGGGCCATCCTCTGACGAAACGGCATCTTGTGTTGCTTGGATGTCGAGGATGCAGTAGAGGTAGATGAGGTCGACGAACGAGGAGAGATTTCAGGAGAATACGATGTCGAGTCTGCGGGTGTGATCTCGTAGTCGGAATTGGCGGTTAAGGTTGAGTCCGAGGTGTCAGCCGAGCTGGAGCTGCCTGGACGTCGTGATCGGCGGCTCCGAAAGTTAAGAAGACCGTGCAAGCGACTGTACAAGACAATGATGTCAGAAAACGATTGGTAAAAAGACGGATGCACAGAGGATGGCAATGAGCTGAGGATTGAGATGCAGTAGTTTGTAAAAGATGAGAGTGTAAAGGAATGAAGAAATAGAACAGATGGAAGTAATCTGAGCTGAAGAAGAAGAACGGATGCAGCAGGCAGTGTAAGTGACTGACGGGAACAATAGGCAGAAGACGACAGTGAAAGCGGGGTCAACAGTGGGAATCTGAATAAGAGGTATCCGTACACAATAGAAACAGCTCTTGATTGAACTAGTGGCAGTGGTATTATACCGAGGCTTTTCAGGTAGTTTTCGACCCTTGTCTAACGTGAAGAAAGGTTGAATTGAGGTCTGGGGAGAAGAAAAAAAAGAGAAAGGAAAAAAAAACTGGAGCGAAGGGCAGTGTCTGCAGCTGCCGCGTTGGACAGGAGGCTCAGCCCAGTCCACGAGCCCAGGACGCAGTGGAGGCGGGGCAGACGACGGCACTGGCATTTTAGCGCCAATGCCCTGGAGGCCCCCTCTCCCCTGCTTGTAAGAGACGGATCCATTGCAATGCGGGCAGCCAGCTTTGACTGATGTGATGCAGACGGACCTCTCGTCTTTATCCAGTGACAAAAAGAGTTAGGCAGATTTAGGGGGCCCTTTTCATCACCTAGAACGAAGAATGGTTGGGCCTCCCTTATGCACAGTGGTCATATGACGATGTGACAAAGAGTGGTTGGGGATATTGAATGTGCCCATTGTTTGTGACTGAAACAGAATAAAAACACTGGCCTCTGAATAAACGGCATGGCACAGAACAAACGCCAAACGAAACAGAACAGAACAGAACAGAACGAAACAATCGTCTTACTCACCCTGGTGTAGAAATATGCCCCGCATCATCTGAACCCATCCTGTCTTGTGTCGTGCCACTCAAGTTTCAAGCTGTAACAAACAGAGTGTAGTTGATATCCAAGCGCAAGAGGTCCAAGCAGAGAATCAAGGTAATTAAATATTAATAAGAAAAAGGCAATTAATATTCGTAAATCGCTTTTTAGTATAATAGATATTCAGCAGCATTAATCGTAACGGCCTCATCAGCAGGTCTGGATCTCTTATATCATGCATACCATCTAAATCTCGGACTTGGGAATGACCCCGTCCGCGCCACAAACTCACTACGTCACCCACAACCTAAGGTAAACCACCATCGTCATCGTTTCCCGTCTTCGTTATCGCGCCGAAAACGCCTCCCGGACTGTACTCTCCAGACATCGACATCACCAGCCACGAATGCAGTAATGTATCCGCTCGATAGGGCAGGCAGCTAATCTCGAAGATCGTGATGCTTATCATGGCACGCGAGATCAACAGCACTCGTCTCCAAGTGTCTCATGGTTATATCATCCAGTCCCCATCGTGATGTTCGTCTACCTCTCTCGCTTCCCTTTAACCGCTATTCGCCAAGCATTCTTCCACCCTCATCCAAACGCCAGTGAAGCCAGTTACGATGCTTCCCGTATCGAGTCTAGCCTCATCGAATAAGCGAAGAATGGCTCTCTTCCCATTCACCCGTCCATTCAACATGCCTAGAATGCCACCAGTCTCAAACCTTGGATTTGCTTCACACCCCATCTTAACATCGTCTCAATCGTCTTAAGATCGCTTTATGTCTTGCCCAAATTCTGTAGCTCTGTGATCATGGGTACCATCATAGCGAGGACATCACTTCTCAATAAGATCACTATCAATGCCTAGCGACTCCTCATCCATAACATTGGCCAGGCTCGGGATCCTTACCGCTCGACTAACATGAAACTGACCCATCAATCAACCTTTTGATCCCTGCCGCCATTGAACCCTGATTTTCAGTCCCCATTCCACCAACGGCCATCACATACCCACAACGAGTCAGACTTGTCCATTACCTAGCTCCAGCAAATGCCATCTTGTATCATTACAAAATCTGTACAGTAAATCATCTCAATTTTCGTAGTCTGCAAGGTTTCCCTGCATTAATCGCCCGTGGAGCGCTCGTAAACTTGTCGTCGCTTGTTCAAACAAGTGACGGCGCTTTGTTGCCGTTTCATTTAGTTGCTGCATCGCCTTCTCTCGTATCTTTCCGCGCTCATCAATCGCTGCCTTGGCTGCCCGCGTCCCCCGGAGGAACCTATCACCATCCCTCTTCCACGTTTCATTGAGCGCCTGCCTCTCTTGCATGTAGCGTCGTTCAATCTTGTCCACGCAATTGAGGCCATTCTTCCGATAGGCATCAGCGCCACGATAGATGCTCGCTTCCTTGGCCTGGAGATGATCCAACATCATCTAGGCAGCATGTTAGCATTGAAACGACCCTCGGCATTGGACCTTACCTCGACTAGTCCATGGAGTTTCTCTCCTATCTCTGCATTCGGCCCTGCCGGCCGTGTCTGTCTGGGAGACTCTCTATTGCCGCGGACTTTGTTATGCTCCATGGCCTGTTCCACTTCGGCAGTAGCTTCCTTTTGTCCCTGCAGGGACGCCAGTATCTGAGCATGAATGTCTTGATCACTTGAACTTGGCTCGGGGCGCAAATTAGCAGGCTCAGTTTTGACATTCGTTGTCGGTTTAGGTCTCAATCCCACTCTGGTCTTGTCAGGAATGGCCTCAGCAGCTGCCAGACTAGAGAGGTACTCTTGTTGTAAGTAATTGCCATCAGTATATGGGGATTCCTATTCCGCAGTTCTTCGAAGGCGTTGGGATCTTCTAGGCTCCGTCTGTTGGTTGCGTTTGGGCACTTTCGCAGATTCAACTTCTTCCATAGCACTTGGACTTGTTCCACTAACAAGCTGCGCTGGGCTTGTTTCAAGTGGCAACGGGCTACCCGCCTGGCTGATACTGAAGCTCCTTGAAGTTTTGCTGATCTTGCGAGGTGGGTGAGAAGCATCAACGATGGGATCAACTGTCTGAGCAGGTCTTTTCAAAGTCCTTGCCCGTGAGGTATCTTGTTGAACGACAATATTAGTATCGCGGGCGGACAAAACCTCTCGGCCCTTCTGAGCTGCACGGTTTCCCTTCGTGCTTGGAAGAGGTTCTTCAACAAGTTGCTTAGGGTCCCGCTTAACCGTCATTTCTGTCCTCTGCTGAGAGATTTGTTCTTCTTGAGGACGTGAAGGGCCAGGAGCCTCGGGATTCTGCGGTAAGGTCTGTGGGCGTGTAGAAGGTTGCGCTTTCTCACGATGGGCATGGCCCGCTGGTTCCACGTCGACAATCGGGTCAACAAGCAACTCCCCCATTACTGATTGGACCTTCCTTTCTGGTCGAGTCTTCACTTTTTGGTGTAAGTCTTGGATTGGGACAAAGGCATCGTCATCATCCGAGAATAAAGAGCTTTCAGGGTCGCTGGAGAGCACGATAGGGTCCTGGGTCGACCCCTGGGTCTCATCTTTTGTTTCTTGTGCCTCTGAGACTTCTGGAGGCTGCGACACTGGCGCCTCCTCCTCTTTTACATGGGCTCGGGTTATTCTCTTGGTAATCGCGGGTAAAGGCTTAGTTGCTGCTTTTGTAGCAGGAACTACACGTTCATTCCCTTTTTCAGTCGTATCAGGTTTCTCTTGAGGCACCACGTTCTTCAGATCTGACTTTCGTGCAGCTGGAGGGACTTTCTGGGAAGCTTTCTCCTTCTGGAAAGTGCCTTTAGCAGGCGGTTTGCGCTTCGGTGCAGGCTTTCGTTTTGAGCCGGGCGTCCCTTTCCCTGCACTTGCCATGGGAGAGACAGAGCCAGCATACGATTTTCTGAGACTGCTGACGATTGGCATGCGAGGTTGCTGTTCCGGTACCCTGCGTGGTGTTACCTCTTTTATTTGCTGTGTCTCTTCGTCAAACTGGATGGGAGTCTTCGCTCGTTGTTTCCGGCCTTTCTTTTCCTTGGGTCGTTGCTCACTTTTCCGTGTATCCTGAGTGGCCGTGGCGGCAGGCTTACTTTCTGGCGTTTCCTTGCCTTTTCGAGCGCCGTTCTTCCGCTTTGGAGGCTTCTCTGGTGGCTTTTCAGGAGTTGAAGATGCTTGCCCCTCTCCTTCGTCTTCTTCTGATGATTCCAGCTCCTCCTCCAACACTCTCACAAGGGCATCGTGCTTTTTTGTGGTCTTCCCCGGCCTTCCTTTTGTCTTTGAGTTCTGTGACGAACTTGGTTTCTTAGTACGCTGTGAACTTTCTGGGGCAGCTTCAGGTGCTTCCTCCTCTTTTCGCGATGTCTCAGCTTCAAGCTCAGCCGTCGACTTGGGAGGTGTGACATCATATAACTCATCTTCCGGCAAGTGATCCATGGCTTCTAGTTCAGGGAAAGGTGGTAATCCAAGAGACTGTATCGAATCTTGTATGGTACTTGGTAGTGGTGCCAAAGGATTGTTTTCAACGAAATTCGGAGGCTCGTCATCTCCAATCTGAGAGGCAGCCAAGGAATAATAAGGTGAACTTCGTCGCACAGTAGAAGCTGTCTCAGAAAAGTCAACAAAAGGAGGTTCTTTACTTTCCTGATCAGGCTCAGATGGCAGTGGCTGAGTGTTGGGAAGCTTGCCTAGACCGGACTTTGGACTGGAAAATTCGTCGATAAGAGAATCTTGGTTGTCTAAAAAGCTTGGCTCGTCTTCCCGTAGAGGCGAGCTTCGGCGTGTTGAACCGATTTCAGACCATGAGAAATCAATAGGTGGTTGAGCGGATGGAACGGCTTCAGCTTCAACCAGCCGCCTCAGATCATCATCGTTGAGGTCATCATCAAATTCGTTTGTCGACGGGATCTCAGAGTTTGGAGGCTCAGGATTTGCGCCCTGATTTGGTAATGCCGGTGTTGGGTCCTGAGTCTGAACTGCATGAGGAGACTGATCGTGACGGTTTGGGGTAGTGTCGAGTTGTCCCAGGGCCACAATCCTCGCTGAATGCCGCGTACGCTTTGAGCGTGGACCAGACTTCCCACCTCTTCGCGCCGGCATTGGTGCAGGCTGCAAGACTGTCAGTGGTTGAAACTGTAATGGAGGGGTGCACAACGTTCGTTGTAGGGGATCTGACTTACAGTTCCCCTAAATGATTGGAGGGTACAATCTGGGTTATCACCTGGGTGGGCAAAGGAGAAATAAAACGATGCCGAGATCACGAGCAGAATCAAAGAATGTTTAAGAACGTAGAGTAATTTCGAAAAAGGTTTTTGGTTTGCTGAGATGAGTAGCAGATAATGGAAGCTGATGGCAAAAGGGAAGGAGCGGACACACTCATGAGATTGATGAATCCTCTTGCCTGCTTCATTGCGATGGCACTTGCCCAAGGTAAGCATTCATGAATCACTGCATGAAAATGAATTTTCTAAGGTTCCCGAAAATTACGATAAATCAAAGCGTTCCAAATACCAGGCCTATAGGTTGTAGCACGATACCTAGTACTCACTCTAATAACAAAGACACGATAGTTCTAAATACGTCCAAGTCCAATATCAACAAGTCAACTTGAGGTATACTTAGCGCAAACAAAACACACTTTTCCCTAAATATTCTAACGTACAGATATCAAGGAACCCCCCCCACTAACAAATTAAACAATGAATATAGATGATAAGGTGGTAGACAACGTCAGTTATTGAAATGGTCCAAATTGGTCCGGCTTACCCTGCACAGCCGGAGGGTTTCTCGATACAATGGAGGAATTCATTAATCTTGATCTGCGTCGCTGCGATCTGTCGCATCGGCTCATCGCTTGGTAATCGTTCAGCAAGCCAATTCGCCAGATAATCTTGGCAAAGCCCGATAGTCCGGGGTTCATCAATAGCGAGGCGGACTTTAACTGCGGACCATCGGTCGGCGCAACTATTCCCATACCTTATCCGCGCGGCGCATTATTCAGCAGCTTGCAAGGGACGCCCACTATCTCCGCTCCGCCCGAATCGATGACCCGGTTCATGATGAACAACGCCTTTATCTCCCTGGAAACCCCATGCTTTGAACATTTATTGTGATTGTTTATTATTTGTGAGCGCTTTGCTTTAGATATCCCCCCTCCGCCACCTGGCAGGATCACCGATCTACCTTTAGCGACACTTGTGCAACGGCCCTATCAATCAGTTGTAAGCTTACGCCTAAGCTTCCAAGGTTCTCACTCGACGTCATGTCAAGCCCAATGAACGCCCGCGATGCAGCCAGTAAATCTTCGCTCTCTGTCGTCCTGCGCAAGTTCAGTGTTCTTGCGCAGCGGCCCGAACCGAAGAAGTATCCGCCGATCTCTTCTATCCCTCGTACATCAGCTGCACGTCTAGCTCAAGCTGCTGAGGATCATATCATCGATCGAGACCATCCTGCGCCAAAGACGTATCTGTATCTCGCTTATGGATCTAACCTCGCCGCCGAGACATTTCTGGGCGTTCGTGGCATTAGACCTCTGTCTCAGGTGAACGTCTCGGTGCCGACGTTGGAGCTTAAGTTCAACCTTCCTGGAATTCCTTATCGCGAGCCATGCTTTGCGAACGTCGATTACAGAAAGCTTCCTGAGAAGCCAAAGCTGCCTCCCAAGGTGCCAGTTCCACCTTTTGAGCCTCCGCAGCCACCACACTCTGAGGAGATTAGATGGGATGAAGGTCTTATCGGTGTGGTCTACGAGGTGACAGAGGAGGATTACCGCACCATCATCCGCACTGAAGGTGGTGGGGCTGGTTACAAGGAGATTGTTGTGCCTTGCATACCATTGCCTCCCAAGATGTCCATTCCCGAGAAGCCATTTCCTGATATCCCTCGACCCTTTCTGTCAAGAACACTTTTTGCGCCACAGATTCCTGACAAGGACTTGCCTGATGACCCTCGCAAACACAAGTGGTGGTATCGCTTTCTACTCGGTCCTCAACGTGAACCTGGCTACGCACAAGCCAGTGCTCGATATCTCAATCTCATCAAAGACGGTGCCCAGGAACATGAACTCCCCGATGGATATCAGCGTTACCTGCACTCACTACAGCCATACACGATAACGACGTTGAGACAGAGGATAGGAGCATTCTTTTTTCTGTTCTTCACTGTCTTTTTCTTCGGCACGGTCATTCTTCTGTCCAAGTTTCTGGCTGACAAGCGGGGCAGAGTGCCCCAGTGGTTGGCTGTCACCATGACTGTGATGTTCACTGTGGCCTGGATGGTTTACGATAATGTTTTCAAGCCTGTTTTTGGAAATGGTGAGAGGACTGAAGAGAAGGACGAGAGGAAATCGCACGGGCGGAAACGTTCTCTGTCGGCCATGCTTAATCACTTCCCATCGGCAGATGAGGAGAAGGTGGAATTATTGGGCGAGTATAACTGAAACAGCGACGGAGTAAATTTAGTCTTGGGATTTAACTGTTAATCGTTGGGTGATGGGACATCCCCGTACTTCATACTGGCATATCGAGGGTTGGATCAGCCTTCACATTTACAAAAGTTCAGATTTGACAGATATAGTTTCATATCAAATATCTCAAATAACTAAATGCAGGCATTCGTATCTCTGTTAAATACACTGACCTCTACACGGATAAAAGGGATGGGAGTGAGATGACTCCGTTGGGGTAAACTTGGCAACGTCAACATGCGGTTGAGCTCTAGCGCCCTTGAATCCGTTGCAATGCAACGATACATCCTCGGCAGGAAACTATATCGTGACATGAAGCGACTCTTAGTCGCGACAACATCAAATTGTACATCATTTGATCTAAGCCCATGATTTCCTTTTGTTCTTTAACATGTGCTCGTCACGCGACAAGGGGATCGGCCCGCGGATTACGGAACGGGGCTCGGTGCTGTAGCTGTTCCTGGATTATGCATCTTTGCCCCCTTGTCTCCCGGAGAATCCTAGACTTTGCAGGCAGAGATCCTTGTTTCGAGGTTGTTTGTTCGACATGTGAAATCCCACTTGAAAAAAAGTTGAATTGGAATTTTATGTTGTTTCCATGTGATTGAAGCTATCGTTGAGAAGTGAAATTATTCCTCAAGCGTGCTTCATATAGTAATTTAACTTGTACGGCTATAACTCTGCGCTTCTTCGAGAAAAACATCTTCCAATTGACATTTGCAGCCACAGCAATTCCTATCTGCTTGCATGTGAAAAACTGCCCCTCGGCCTCATCAAGGTCTCGAGATTTCTCCAGCTCCATTATCACGGATATCAATGGGGTTTTGATGGGACGCTTTGCCCCTTGGAGCAGGCGGTGTCACTTATCTCATTCTGCCATGCGTCATTGTGGCTTGCTCCAGGGTTCAACAACCTGGAAAGCTGGAGCTGGTGTCCCTCGGACTATCCAGCTTCAGTACCCCTCATAAAGCTCTTTTTTCGCCCTTACTTACCTTTACACAACTCTCTTCTCCTCTGTATGTTTCGATCGCTTGTAGTGCGCTCTTCTTTCGTCTTTGCTAAACCTTCGAGATTACTGTCTTGTGCTACTTATTTCCGCACTTATTCTTCTGCGACATTCGGCAACATGGCGAGCTTGGGTGGACATTCAAAGAAGCACAAGGTGACCATTGTGGGATCCGGTAACTGGTATGTCTTCCGCTTCTCCGGCTTTACCTCCATCTTTGCCTGAGCCATTGACTAATAGACGCTTCTAGGGGCTCAACAATTGCCAAGATCGTCGCTGAAAACACACGCGCCAACAAAGATCTCTTCGAGGAAGATGTCCAGATGTGGGTCTACGAGGAGGACGTGACGATTACCAAGGACTCCAAATTATATGACGAAACCACCGGCGACAAGCCCCAGAAACTCACAGAAGTCATCAACAAGCACCACGAGAACGTAAAGTACCTGCCCGGTATTCCTCTGCCCTCAAACATCATCGCCAACCCCGACATCCGCGACGCTGTCAAGGACTCCACCATCCTCGTCTTCAACTTGCCCCATCAGTTCATCGCAAACGTCTGCAAGCAGGTCAATGGCCACATTCTTCCCTATGCGAGGGGAATCAGCTGTATCAAGGGTGTCAATGTCACTGATGACGGTATCAGCCTGTTCAGCGAGTGGATTGGCGATGGACTAGGCATTTACTGTGGTGCCCTCAGTGGTGCCAACTTGGCTCGTGAAATTGCTGAAGAGAAGTGGTCAGAGACTACTATTGCTTACGATCCTCCTGCTCTCGATAACAGCAGAGCTCCTACACCACGAACCGGTAGCCCCAACCCTACAATTGGCGAGCTCCCTGAGATGCAGCACAAGGATGTTCGAGGCCGAACTTCCAAGACCAAGCTCACCGCTGTGCCAGCCGATTATCCTCCTCTGGATCAGGATTGCTTCCGAACTCTCTTCCACCGACCTTACTTCCACGTCCAGATGGTCTCCGATGTCGCGGGTGTATCTCTGAGCGGTGCCTTGAAGAACGTAGTTGCTCTCGCAGCTGGTTTCGTTGACGGTCGTGGTTGGGGTGATAACGCAAAGGCAGCCATCATGCGCGTCGGTCTCATGGAAATGGTCAAGTTCGGCAAGGAATTCTTCGGCGAGACCGTCCACACAGCTACCTTTACCGAATCCTCCGCCGGTGTCGCCGATCTCATCACATCCTGCTCCGGTGGTCGTAACTTCCGCTGTGCTAAGAAGGCGGTCGAGAAGGGAATCTCCGTGCAAGAGGTTGAGAAGCAAGATCTCAACGGACAGAAGATCCAGGGTACCACCACCGCAGAGGAGGTGAACAGCTTCCTCAAGGCTCGCGGTCTAGAGTCGGAGTATCCGCTGTTCACGGCGGTGAATGCCATTCTCAACGGACAGGCCAAGGTGGACGACATCCCCCATCTTGTGCAGGATTCTTGATTTTGAAAGATGAAATATTTAGCGAGTGTATCGTTGATTGTATGTATGCACTGTGGCGTTTGTATGGCTTGTGCGGTTCTACATGGTTTACCCGGATCAGGAGGGCATGGGCAGTGATTTAGAGTCATGAGTGATTGTGCTGTACTTTGCTGAGTGGGAGGGTCTGACATATACATGAAAATGAACATAGAAATGATATTTATTTACGAATACAGTTATTCTTTGTGAATGCCTCTTTTGTTTTGTGTGAGGAGTCGTGGTTTGGTTGCGTTTGAGACACTGAACATTCCTGGACATGAGAACGAATATTTTGAGGCTGAGACCTGCATAGTTGCTGAAGATTCTATCGTAAACATTGCCTATTACGGCTTGGCAGGGTCCCTCGTTGGTTGTACAAACATAGCTCGTGTAAGTGAAGTGCGAAACGATATTACAGCGTTTTTGATAAGAAGGATCCTGGTTCTCGGAATTATTCTCAACTTGGTAAGATACTGTTTAAGAAGATGAACCGGAGGACATTTACAGAAAGCACTTAGTCTCTCCAAATTCATGAGGATGGAGGAGGATTACGCGGTGGAAGCCGCAGTGGGCATGAGATTCCGCCTTCATATGAGACAAGATAACATGGCAACGGGAAAGGCCGAGCAACGAATGCCTTTTACATCACCAGAAACCTCTCTTTTCTTCTTCGTCTTCTACCATTACCTTCTTTTTCAATTCGGCTCTTGACATTCATTCTCTCTTCTGTTTCATTTTATTGACCCTAGCCAGCTTCTTCAAGCATCACCGTTGTCTTTTCTCAGCTCTTTCTCTTTCTCTGTCCATAAGCTGGCTTTTGCCTCACCTGCTTGCTTCATTACCGTTTATAACTCGAGCTGTAATTCAGCATATACGGCAGATCAAAGCCGCGGTGCTCGATAGCGCGTCATGGCGGATGTTGACTCAACCGTCCAACAGACATCGATGGACCCTAATCAGAATTTCGGACACTACATGAACGCGGCAGATCAGAGCAGCAGGGAGAATGGCGCCGCTCAGAAGAAACATAAGAATGTTAAATACCGCTTCTTATCGCCTACAGAATGGGCCATCCTAGCTCGGGGAGTTGGCGGAATCAAGGATATAGAGGATAACAAACCTGTTCATCCGACCAGTAGATTTTGGCCCCCAAACGGCATTCCTCATGGCCTCTATCGCGACTGCATCTACCGTCGTACCATTTCATCCTACTCATTTCACATAATCGGCTTCGTTCGCGCAATCCTTTTTGTTCTGCAGTTGATGATTGGTGCTAGCATTACAGCTCTCAGCGCTGGAGGCCAAAATGATACAGCCATCACTATTCTCGCTGCGTCCAACACAGTCATCGCGGGGCTGCTGGCTCTGTTGCACAACAGCGGTATTCCCGACCGATACAGATACGATAAGTCCGAGTTTCAAAAGGTCGAAGATCACATTAGAGAAGTTCTCGCCACGGGTATTGTACGTGCGGACCAGTCGGTCCAAGAGGCTATCGCTAAGTGCTACGATCGTTTCGAACACGCCAGACGAACTGTTGAAGCCAATATACCCTCGGCTTATTCCCCAAGTTCATCAGGAACACCGCCTTCACGACGCGGATCGCAACAACATCAGCCACTGCCGCCGATGCCAATGCCTATGCCGATACCAGCACGGGCACCGACGACAGTGGCATCAACACCGATACACACGAGGGCAGCAACAGAACCTATCACACCGCCTAGGAAGAAGTCACTAAATGCTGAAGCAGCCCACGAAGAAAAGGGTCCAACCATCAGCAAGTCTAGCGAATGATGCAAGGCTAGAGCTCGGCAAAGAGTCTCCAACGGGATGCGGTCATTTCCCTAGCTTGCCGCTTATCAGATAAATTACCTACCGAAATCGACTTATTTTGCGACTAGGGCTGTCGTTGTACCTGCATTAGTCTGATTATTGGCAAGAGATTAAATTACCACCCAACCTAGTTCTCGTCCCGTCATAGCCTCTCACCCGTCAGGATTCAACACCAGCATCCTTCATGCATTCATTGGGACCTTGAATAGACGCTGTCAGAAATAGGAGTCAAGAGATCTTCAATTCTGACACTGACCCCAATCGTTTCTCATTACTGCATTTGGACATATCGTGACCTGAGACCTCCACTGATCAACCATGAAACGAACCACGGACCTTGTCACAGTTTAATTGCTCGCCTTGGCCTTCCCCTCTTTAACCGTTATTGACGTGGTGCGACCAGGGATCATGGTCTGGGGCGCCTAGTTTCATGATGCTTTGAGGGATGGCCTCCCCCCACTGCGCCCATTTACCACTTACACTAGACAAGGGCATTGTGACAGTCTGTCACTCTACGCCATTTGAGTCTAATTTACTTAAAATCTCTCGCTGTGCCTCACGACTCGCGAGTCGAAAGTCTCTTCTTTGCTTCTTCTCTTTCACTGTAGTCAGTCCTTACCCGCCTCTCGTAGCGTGATCATGCCTTTGTTATAGCCAGGCAACACACTCATTTATCCAGGTTATACCCACCCAAGTCACTCTTTTTTACTGGATTGGATCGTCTATTCATCATGATTATGATTTCTAGCCCGCCTACTCTTCCCCGCAGGGTTGTTCAGCTGCTTGTTCTCATTGTCGTTGTTATTCTCTTCTTTCAGACAAGATGGCTGCACTGGCCTCGAACAAAGAATGATACTGAGATTGCCATCAAAGGACCAGTTCCGGAAGAGCAGTACCTCGAGCGACTAAGGCAGAAAATCGGACTTTCGGACCAAACTTCATGGACTGCATGGAAAGTCCGTGTTTCAGAGCAGGACTCTGAGTATACTTCAGTCACGAACATCGATACAGACTTTCATTCAAATCAACCACGAATTATCGATACCAAGACTCCCGAGAGGAGAAATCTGGTTGCACGACAGGAACTGAACCTTCCGATTGTAGGAGGACCGAAACCAGGACAGATCGATGCTTCGGACTTTGTGTTTGCGATATCGACGAGTTTTGACCGCGTTGTTAGGGATGATTACGCTGTTGCGAAGGATTGGGCAAGGTGGATGACTGGTGGGAATCAGCATGGCAATGGAGCGAGTTTTCTGCTTGTTCTGGACCAGGGACATTATCAACAAGCGAAGAAGCTGACCGAAGTTTTGGTGTCACTGGGTATCGATGCTCATGTTACTATATCCGAGGGTCAGATCTCGACAGCCAAGAGATACTTCGACATGATGGAGTCGGTCAAGAAGTATAGCGCTACACTCGCACAGAAAGGACAGATGAAGAAGTGGTACGGCATCTTGGACGAGGAGATCTTCCTACCCAACCTTTCATATCTCCAGGAACGACTATTCGCGTATAACTCTGAGAAAGAATTGTACATTGGATTGCCGAGTGAGAGAGGAGACTGGGCTATCGGCGAAGGATTCATGACGACCTATGGAGGTGGAGCCATCTTTCTCACACGACCTGCTATCTCCAAGGTTACACATCTTCCATGCTTTGATGGTGTCGAAGACAGTCCTACGAGCAAGAAACGCTGGGACGGTGTCATTCAGGACTGCTTGGCGAAGCATACCAAGATGAAGATGCACATTATTCCAAGCTTCTACTCACCCAAGGATAACGACGATTACTCTTCACATCTGGATAGCTATGAGACGGGTGTTCAACCCCTGGCCCTACATGACTATGGACAGCGTCATCACCTCACCCCAAGCCAAGCTCATCTTGTCACCGACGTCTGCGGTGAGGCATGCTTTCTCCAACGCTACCGCTTCCGCGATAACTGGGTCCTTGTGAATGGGTACACCATAACCGAATACCCCGATGGAATCCACCTCTCGGACATGCCTCTTTCCACTGTCGGAAAAGCCAGTTCCGCTCGTCGTTCCGTCATTGGCCCCGTGAAACTCAAAGAAAGAGAAACAGACCGAAAGATGTTGTTCTGGACAGGGCGACGAAATGTGTGGAAGTTGATGGACTCTGTCACCACTGCTGAAGGCGATGTGTGGCAGGCTTACGTGAAAAGGGGTGTCATCGATGAGCCGGCTTTGAGGAAGAGATGGGGTGAGGAAGTGGGTGATATCAAGGATAGTGTTATTGTGCTGATCTGGGAATCAGCGAAATGATTATGATGGCTTCAAGGATTCTTATGTATGTATGTTATGGTTACGGATCGTCCTTTGGATGAGATTTTTGTTTAGCACTTATGAAGATTGATATGTTATTTCATTACAAGTATGTTATCAATTTGGCGAAATGAGTTGTTTTATGATTTTCTAATAGGACAGTCACAAGTAATGTTTAAAAAATGATCAGTGTTGGTACAATCTTATATTGTTGATACAGTAATGTCATTCTTTTTCGCCATGCTATAACCAGTAGTAAACATTTATTCTTTGCATTTGGACAAATAAAGAGTAACATTCAAAGAGCTGTATTACTATGCTTAAAACAAAACAACCAACGCCAAAAAGAAAAAAAAAATCCAAAGCAACTCATATCTCATCATTCTTCGGGCAATATGCCCTAGTCCTGTTGTTTGTGGACATATAGCTCGACCCCGAACTGGCCGAGGCGACCACTCATCCAGTAGTCTTGCCCGTTCTCTTTCTCCTCCAGTCGGTCTAGGTAGCCTTCCATGAGGTCGGCCACCGAGGAGGGGAAGTACACCCGCTCCAGGGACCCGCGGCGAAGCCCATCGGCACAAGCTTTGTCCGTATAGGACTTGCCATCGATCTTGAGGACAACGCCCAAGAACTCGTCCACAGCCTTGGGGCGGTCTGGTGCCCGCTTGACCTCAAGAAGGATGTCAAGCCCTACTTTTTGGATGGTGCAAAACCTGCACCGCTCGTCGATGCTACCACCCTTGCCCACGACATGCGGGGTGAACGCCATGCGAGGTATACTACAAGGCACGGGCTCCCCGTAGAAGGGATGTCCGCAGGCAGGGTGGTAGCACGCGGCCCGACACTTGATGCAGGACGCGGGCTGTCGCTGCTCAGTCTTCATGTCGAAGTACTGCTTGACGCACGAGGCGCCAAAGATGTGGCCGCAGGGGAGGATGACGGCCCTGTGGCTCTCGCCAACTTCTTCGTCGACGACGTGATCTTTCGGGAAGATCGTCACGTCGGTTCGGCAGACGACGCACTCGATGGAGACGTCCTTGAACTTGATCTTATCGTTATCAATACTGGCCTCTAAGTTTGGCCAGTAGCTATCCTCCGAGTCCTCTGTGATATTTGGGACATCATTAGGGATAGCAAGCCACTCTTCATTATTAGGGAGGTCTTTAAGAACACATATTGTGTCCTTGGAGTGGATGGCGGAGATGTGGTTGACTATGGTGTTGACGTGTCCACACATGATGAATAATGGATGGAAGATAACGTGAGAGATAAGGTGAGAGGTAGTGTGACAGATTTGTGATGAGAGAGTTATATGTCGAGATAGAGAGACGTCGAGAGAGCGACAGAGAGAGATATGTTAAGGAGATATGTGATGGGATGTGATGATGAGAGAGTGATGTCGACAGAGAAAAATATCAAGACCGGGATGTCGAGATAGAGAGATGTCGATGTAGAGAGATGTCGAGATAGAGAGATATCGAGAGAGAAGTATCAAGTCAGAAATGTCGAGAGAGAAATTCCAAGACAGAGATGTCAAGAGATGATAGATGGTCAAGTTGATACAAGTGAAGCTGATGATACAAGATCGTAAGATAGCAGGTAACTTGGTGACAGAAGACAACTTGATGAAAGAAGAAGATGGTTAGATCAGAAGAGGTAGGGAACAATGGGGAGGGAAGCCGTCTTCTTATACCCAGAGGAGTGATTAAGTTTTCTGCTTAGGTCTAGGGCTTCGAAAGGGGACTTTGAGTCCAAGCTCTCATTTTCAAAGCATATATTCGCGTTTTGAAGCTTATAACTGAGACTGGTGGTCAGGTGTGATGAAGAAACCGGAACAAAAGTCTATGTCTACACTCAAAATTGTACAAAGGACCAATGGATGGATGTTCCTGGAACAGAGACTGACTCATAGGGCTGAACGTGAAGAACACTTTTGGCTTTGGTGAAGATAGTTCTGAAAATGTTGTTTCGTAGTGTTCACGTATTGGTTGAGCTTTTTGTTTGAGTCACCTCTGAAGTCTGTTGAAGTGTGCATGATGGCGTTGTGTTCACTTATCCGTGTAAGCTTTACGCCGAACAAGCAGGTTTTCTAAAACCAGCATGGTAGGCTGGCCTCTCACTGGATTTTATCGTTTATACTTCTAAACTGCGTCAATTACCATTGGATGGCGCGAGGACAAAATCAAAGTATAATCCCCAGATTCTCAGCCTCACCATCAAAATCTTTAGAACATGTGCAGTCGTGATTTTTAGAAGAAGTTGAAATTATGAGACCTCGGGATTTTAATGTTGTACTATTCTTGTTGGAAGCAGGAAGTTAAGCTGACGTGTAAGCTTTTGCAACAGTTACACGGCCTGTGGTCTATGGGCCACCATGTCTAGGGAAATAAGGAATACAGCTTCTAACAGCATTCAAAAATATCGAGAAACCGTGAGAAGCTCTCTTTGGCCAATTATACCCTCCAGATCGTTAGCCACCGTTAATATTAATTACTTGGGCTCGACCTCGGACTCGAGCTGTGAGAGACACTTGGTTGGATGTCTGTTGAACAAGCTTTGCCTCTGATACAAATACAATGGGAAAATTGAGAAGGGCGGATGACTTCCACTCACTTTCAGTCTAGAAATTATGGAGGCTCTTCGTTCGGTGAGAAACAGGGCTGTAGCATGGTGGCTGTGATATCGGTGCCTGGAGGCGAATCATATGATCATCCACTCAACACTGGGTCCTACCAGGTCCAAATAGAAGCTTCCAGAGTCCACGAGAGTCGGTATAGACTTCTATTGTATATCCATGTGATCTGTTCATGTCCAGTGGAAGTTGTAAGGAGATTGCTTTCGCAGGACATGTTCCAGGGGACAACTAGCAAGGGGAAAAGCTCTCACAAGAACGAACGCGAATCAAGCCAATAGTAAAGAGCTGATACTGCAACTTAGTTCTTTGCCTCTTATCCTATTGTTAGTAGCCTGATCATGAGTTATCATACCCAACGCGGACAACTCTTGGGAACAGCGGCACTCGATGGAAATGGGGAGGCATGGATGACACTGGCAGTGAAGTGACTGCATTATGTGGTAGGATGCCAATCACGACTCTTTTTTTGTACCAGCACACTAAACTTGAGGTACTGTACTGTGTTCATGTCAAACACTACTTCGCCCTTGCCACAGTTACGGTTTAGACTATCGTCCATTCTCCTTACACTCGCTTCGATATCCATGAAACCTCACACTACATCGACAGCTTCTTATCTTATCAAGGTACGTTTTGAGCAGCATGTTATCTCGTGGCTTGGAAACTGGTAGCCTGAACTGTAACATGGAATGATCTTTTGGGGTGTTTCGCTAGAATGTAGCATCTGCTGGGAGGACATCACTGCCTTTCCATTCGAGCACCATCTGCAGAACGATAAGGGAGATACTCGCAGAGGCGTGATCACCCCCTAATTACATATATTTTGGGCTTCTTGCTTGTTCGAGAGTCGTTGGTATCGAGAAACGGAGGCTCTGAACGCTACTATAACGCAGATTCCGGGACAACTTGGCATTCAGGTCGGGGAGTCTCACTACCGTAGGCTGGAGATATAGCACAATATCCCTGGACTATTTGGAGAGTAAATTATGGAGGGAAGCTTCAGCCCGTCCATAGTGCCGTTGATGGAACATTCGTCCCGGTAGTCAGAAATAAAGCACCCGAGCGTGGGCGAGATGATATCCGTATCTGGTTTATTTAAGGGCACATGGCCCGTGAAAGTAGTGCCAACATATGGGATGGATGAATACAGTTCTGAAAGCTGGGCAGCAGAACGTATTGTTGGTCTAGAGGCGGTATCTAACATAATCCCTGAAGCATGAGAGCAGGAAGAATCTTAGGCATAACTGCTGCCATGCTGGCACCCCGGTGAAGTTCCGTGGACTGGGATCTCTGCAGCAAATTCTAAGGATTGGTCATGGCTCGTAGAAACAGACAGCAAAAGTTTGGATTAGATTTATTGTTGGAGGGGGATATCTGGCTCTGCTTTGGAGTTTGTTAAAGATTGTCGACTTCTGTCTATCTCACTTAGTTTGCATTTGTTCTTCTGCCAGTTGCACCTTCTGATTACGTGTACCTATTAAGATATAAATAAGAGCTTAAAAGCCCTCTCTTGGAATTCGTCTATTACAGCCTTGGCTTTCCGTCTTCATCTCTTTATATATACTATTCCATCTGTGGTCAAGTGCTAACAAATGCATCTACAGAGAGCCTTTGTATTCTTTGCCAAGTGAGCACAGGTCGCGTTATACTATGTATTATTCCAACACTTGCCGAAACTATCATGATCTTCTACCACTATGCAGTGGTATGGTCCTCGATCTGGATCCCAAGCTCAGTAGGTGGCCAAAGTGAACTCCTTTCGCCATTACCAGTGACAAAAAGCCAGTACCAGTGACTGAGTGTCTTTCGTCTGGACTTTGGTCCTATCAGTGACAGTCACAATTCCAGTGGCAGTGGTAAGAGCGAAGGCATCACCCTGGTAGAGAGCATGTTCAAACTCGACTTCTGTTCCGTCCCTCTATCACAACAAGTCCGAGGCCTCTTCAGCTCTTTCTTTTCTTTCTTCTTACAAGAACTTCGAGATTACTTGCTCTACAGCCTTGGACATTCACCAAGTCTGTAGTCTTTCAAGGTAAACTCAACTTTCCACTGCATCCTTCTTTCACCCACTCTCATCATCTTCATACCTGGCTAACATAACAGCCAGAACCAATTATACTTAAGGCCACAAACAACTGCCGACTTATTTCAGAATACCCCCCGAAAGAATTCCCATATAACAGCACCTACTATCAACCACAAACCCCAAGCAACATGCCTAACCAGGAGCACTTCTGGCCTAATCTCAAGGCCTTCGCCGAGAACAACGGGATCGCCAATCTGGAGACTCTCGGGCTGGAGTGTATCGTCTGCACAGACTCCTTCCACTATCGAGGTCCAAGCGATGATGAAATTCAGACTCCACGTCGTCCTCGTGTCCTTCCCTGCGGCCACATTCTGTGCGCTAGATGCCTGCTCGCATACTATGACACAGGTGACTCCCGCTGCCCTATCTGCCGCACGGAACTTATGCATGACTGTGGCCACGCTCACACCGGCATGCCTCTGCCCTTGATTCCAGTTAACATGGGCAAGCTGCCTCCTATCCTGGCCCAAGGCGGCGGTATGCCACGAGGATGTGGCCCCTGTGGCATCCTGGGTCTGCAGCGACTCTTTGAACGGGAACTGCGCAGCAGCCCAGATATTGCAGAGGAGCTCAAGGGCGAGTACTTGGGTATAGGCATCACGCTCTACAACACTGATGAGTACTACTCGCGGGAAGTTATTGGACCTGTTCTCGAAATCGAAGCCCCTACCTGCATCAAGAATATGATCAGCGAGATTGTCGACTACGCGGTCCGATCGCAGCGACGAAACCAGGTTTGGTTGGAAGCGGACTTTAGCTCCATGAAGATTCGGGTGCTTCACTTCAAGCCTGAGCTTCTGTCACGGGTGGAAGAGCCCCCTGCAGAGCAAGAGATGGCCCCCCAAGATGACAACTGATGGCCATGAGAGAAAAGAAGTTTTTCGTGACAAATGAAACGTGTAATTCGGGAAGGCTTTGGTTCCTAGCCCAGGTAGAGGATGACCGGACTTTAGACGATGATACCCCTCAAGAGAAATTTCTTGACTCTGTGCCGGACAAATAGATCCGTAGACATCGGCAGCTATGTAATTAGGTACGTTGAATAAAAATATGCATTCAGGAACTGTATGTTCCGATGTAAGAGCGTTTTCCCATTTGTCTTTACAAGTAACTAAGCAAGTAAATGAGACTATCCTCAGGGAGTAAGGAAACCCAAGACATTGACAGGGTTTGCCAAATGTATGTTGTTAAAGAGACCCTCAAACTTGGTCCAACTTGCCTGGTTTAAATAAGACTGAAGTCCTAGGTTTACTTTCTTCATTCATGCTGCTCAGATATCGCTTTCTTGTGATATGGAGTACCAAAGCTGTGCCGTGTCTATTTATTGGCGATAAGGTGTTGTTCTTTCTATCATAGAGCAAGAGAAAATATACAGTCACTTATGTTCAAATATCTCAGAAGCCATGTTTCTTTGTGACTTGGCAAGTCAATCTATCCCTGTGAGTATATCTAAATGTCTCGATAACAAAGGACGCCATCGATTCTCAAACGCCCCGAGTACCCTCAATGACACTCACCTCAACTGTCCCCAGAAACAGGAGACGAGATATCGTCTTTATACTCACTTCGCAAGCTTCTACTCCTCAACCCTTCCCTCCGCATCTTCCCTACCTCTCCGAACGAGCCTAGCAATATCAGAACTGAATCGGTAACCACGAAGCACAACCCCACCAACAAGTGGGAGACCAGCCAAGGCGTAGAGTCTAGGATGCTCGACCCTAAACCTTTGAAATGCCGACTGCATCTCCTCCGCTTCAAGATCTATATTATCAAAAATGATTCCCATCAACCAGTCTTGGAGTGCGGCACTTTCTTTATACTTCTTGAAAGCCTTAACACCGGTGAACGCCTCGGCTAGCTCGAGTGCATCCCTACGAGCATGGGCAAGTCTACCAGGATGAGTGATGTCACGTGTGTGCCACTTCGCTACGGAAAAAAACTCCAGCTGGCCTCTTCGATGCCGCAAGAGATCGTGGTCCTCGGGATAGGACTTGCAAAGAGCAAGTTGAAAGTCAAAGGGGGAGGTGTCATCCTCTGGAGCACGAGGCCCATCCCATGCCTCGGCGAGGCTGTCTCCCGCAATTCTAAAGAATTCCATAAGCTCTGGCGATATTGGCAACAGTTTGATCTCTTCAGAGCAGTCAGATTCGATTCGAACATCCCAGTCGTCGCGTTTCACAGCTCTAACTCGCAACATATGTCCGTCTTTGATCAACGGTGCGGGATCATGTATGTAGAGAGCGATACTTCTCAATCCATTGGCCAAGATAGACAATTGACAGAAGGCGCAAGCACCCTTCTCTTTGGAGAGTTCATCCTTCAATTTATCCAAAAGGCCCTCGTCTTGATGCTGAGTGGGATCGAATAACGTCTCCTTGTCCGGGCACCCACATACTCTGCCTTTAAGCTCAAAGCGACAGACAGGGCATTTGTAAGAGACGCCATTAGATCGGTTGTACTCCCTGTACTCTTTGACACAAGGTGGACAGAACATATGGCCGCAGGGGAAAATGATGGCACTGAAGGTCTTGTCCTCTGGGTTACTCATCTTGTCTTGACACATGCCACATTCGATCTCTAGGCGCTCAATAGCTGTGGGGTCATTGTTGATGATTTTTGCAAGCTCTGGATGGTAGGCTGCGGTGATAGGATCTCTGCTAGAAGACATTTCGAGAGACTGGTCACTGTTAGTTGGCATGGTTTGATAGTATTTCTGGTGGCTGATGGATGGGTGGAAGAAGTTCCTTGGTACAGAGTATCCAGAGGTAAGTTAGTATTATATACCTTTTTAAATCAAGGCTTATAACATATCGCTGTCACTGAACATAGCCATTGTGCGGCTGGAGACTTCACGCTCATGATACTGAACGGCTCTTCATCTATTGATCTATCAGGACCTTTGTTAGCACATAAGCATACAAGGCCTTGCACAATAGGCTTGTTGAAGGAACAGAGAGCAGCTATCTATGTTCTTTGAGAGCATGATCATCAACTCTATTCCTGCACTGTGAGAGTATTCGTCCTCTTCTCAGCAAAATAGCGTTATTCCGCTATTGAGCAGAGACCGGGTATCTGATGATAAGGCTCTAACAGTATTTCATGCTGTGTTCATGATATAGGCATCACTAGAACTTGCTGACCGTAAAAGGGGGAGGCTCTAGTTAGTGTAGGATACTGATAAATAACCCTATTCACAAGACAGCCAAGAAGAATTGGAGGCAACCACAGGCTATGCCTTTCATGCATCATCTCTATAGATCTTTTACATACACATATCGAAGTTTGAAGAGTCTTATGCAAAGAATATCATAGAGTTCAACGGTAAGACCACCGGGTCATCTGGTTATCATGCGTTCACCATGGAAACATAACAATGAGTACAGCAGTTTATTCCTTGATCCATTACTGGATATCTGTATGAAGCGAGGTAAGTCATCTACTACGCTTTCCTTACCTTGGCTACCTTACTTGCCTTTTCTTCAAACTATGTACACATCTGGCAACTCATCTTCATCATCTCCATCATCTCCATCTTCTACGTCCACCTCTTCAACTTCATTGTCCTCTATTCTCTGAAAGACACTTTCTCTTTCACGCTCTGCTCGCTCATATATCTTTTTTCGAACATTCTCATCTGACCAAACATCGCGCAGATCGAAAGCAAGGCCCAAAAGCATAAGTTTCCGGTTACCGCCCCAATGGTCTCGCATATCCTGCTCCGTCTGTTCGAAATGGTTTCTCTCCCACACAAGAACCTCATGCTTTTTGTTTCTCGGTTCGTAGGCACGAAGCTCATATTTAAAAGCCGTTGAGCCAGCGGGCACCGCAATGCCATGCGCCTCTAGCAGGTCCTTCTCAATTATCTTGAGGGGTACCTCAAGATGTATAGGTAACGACTGCTGTTCAACGAGCTTACAGTCGATATATTGTGAGGGATCACCCCATGTCTTACCTTCATACTCGACCGACATTCTCAGAATCTGTCCATTGTCGGCCAATTCAGGGGAATCCTGCCATACCTTCACCAGTACTTGCAGCCAGGATGCCAACAAACCCACATCACAATCGAAGCAGTGCCCCCGTTTATGCCACACCTTGAGGATGTCTTCTATAAGCGCAATTGACTTTTCGCCATCCATGTGAATCAGACTGCCCTTCTTGGAGGGGCTTGGGCAATCCTCACAATGCAGACATTTATGGCATGATGGACAAACATAATGGGACTTCTCATCGTTCTTGCAGTGAGCCACCATCGCGTCTACGCATCCGTTACAATAGATGTGCATGCAAGGGAGGACAAATGCACGGAGGCGATGATCATCTTCATCTTTGAATGTCATCTGTTCGTGGCAGATTCCACACGTGAGTTGGATATCCAGAATATCGTGAGGATAATCGTCACAGGCTTGCAAGAATGCCGGGAAGAAGGTTTCGGTGATAGGCATCTGGGTTGAGTGATCGAAAGAGCTGTCGAAAAAGGTTGTCGTTGCCCAGTTGGTTAGAGGTAAGATGCTGGTGCGAGTTTGTCGGTGTACAGAGGCGTGCTTGCGTGCTTGATCATTCGTTCTCATGACTGGATTTGATGAATTTATATAAACTGTCTCCAAGATTACATATTTCCCTTTGTTTCATTATATCGAACATGATAAGAGTTCAGATAGACGTAGTATGTGAGTGTTAGGAACAACCCAACGAATACTTCAAGATCATACAGACACGTCCACCAAGTTCCAAAGGACTCGGCTGACTATCCTAATACACAAGCTGAACAGTAGGCTGCTTAAAGAACAAGACTCAACTTGTTTATTCTCAAGGTGCTCTCCTTTAGTGATTTCTGGAGCCAACAAGGTCCTTTGTTATTTTCACCGGTCTTTAGACGCCGTTTAAGTCTGCGCCAACCCAATTGGGCATAGGAACTTGTCAAATGAATTCTAATAATAGTTCACCTTTGGATCTATTGATTGAAGAATCAATTGCTTATTATTCTCAACCACCACTCAATGCCATGGTATCTGTTGTTGGGAATGAATTCCGCATGGGCTTCCGCAGTGACGTAGGGTAACGTGATCAACCTCGACCCTAGCAATGCAACGTCGAGGGATGTTTCAGAAAAATGTGAAATCTGACGTGTCCCAATCAGATTTGACTGTAACCTGTTCCAAGGCCTGTGTTTTCCATTTATGGAAGGTATTCAGCGGGGTCAGGCCATTCGCTGGCCATGATCGTCGCTTGGTTTACAACGCTATCGTCGTATCTCCAGCCTGTCAGTTGGCTTACTTCGGACGACATTTCTTGTTTCACTGCGACATGACGGCTGCGTCTTATTGGAGTTTCTGTATGTAGTTTGTACATGCAGTCAAGTTCTTTAGCATGCGAACTGCTGCGTAAGCACTCGGTCAGATCATCACTGTAAGGTCTACCACCATCTTCAATCTCATGCACTTCAACGAATATGGACCAAAATATTGGCGTTTCAGTTCAAAAATAAGCCACAGCGCTTGCGGGAGACTCGACCGAAAGATAACCGTATTTTTCATCCCCCACGTCCAGCTGTCAATCTTCAATTGGGTACCGAGGATCTGGAAGGCATATTCTGCTAAGCGCCTGGGAGCTCGGTTATATATCAAGTGGGACGCCCGGCCAGTTGGGAGCTGATCCAGCAGAACGGTAACGTATCACTACCATTCACTCGGACCACAACTCAGCCTTAAGTCTAGATAGTGGTGTTGATAATACGGTGAAGAAATATAACCTGCTCTCGAGACCAAGTCTCTGACGTTAGTACTGTCTAGCGCCAACAGTTTATTTCTCTTCTTCCATACAGATGACATGAAGACTGTCCAAAATGGGGATCAGGCATCATCAATATGCAGGAACACGAAGATGGTGCTTCGCCTAGAGAATTAGTAGGGCATCATATTCAGTCCATTGGTGAGAATGTCTTCATCTCGAGCTGCGGTGAGCCTCTCTTGCCGCCGCCGAGATGTTTGCCTCCGTCCGAGGATGCCAGCACCCGATCCATACCGACAAGTCTTCCATGGCAACGATGACCATGGTGTTGACTCGGTTTGTCTATAAAGACTCGACGTCTCAGGAGGTTGAGAGGTTCAGAGTCAGCATCCAGTCAGACACACTTCATCCCGACAGGTTTCGGGTTTCCTTCTTCAGTCATTAAGTCATTCGTTTCGTTTATCACGGTCGTTTATCAAGAAGTTGCTTGCAGTCGCACAGTCACACAGCATGTACTCATCCCTCTTCTTCATGACTGGCCTTCTCAGCCTTGTCCTCCCTCAAGTCTCAGCAGCTTCTTCAGACAAGTCTATCCGGGGTCTCCCAGAGAATCACCAGATTGGACGAATTGGCTTCGTTGACCTGGACTCAAACCTCACCAAGAGGAATGACTACCCTGACTTTTGCTATGTCTCTACTATGGGCAAAGGAGTCTGGTGGTACATTCCCGTCTACGCCGGTGACGAGAACTACGCTTGCATCATGGGGCATGCTGGTGTAGGTGCCGGCAGTCCTGCGGGTTCAAGATGTCCCGGTGAGCAATGGTGGCCCGAAGACTACGTCGAAGATATCATCGATGCCGGTCAGGAACAACTCACCAAAGACGGTGGTGGTAAACGAAGCAAGAAGGGGGTTTTTGAAGCCCGATTTGAAGGTACCACGACTGCTGTCAGAGATAGAGGCGGTATGGGCGCAATCTTGGACGCACTCTTCCGTTACCAACTCCCCAATTGCGATATCTCTGGTTACACCTGTAAGACGATGGATCGTCACTACTTCTACAACTACAAAGGAGACGTGAGTAATATCTTCAACTGTTACATCTGTACCATACTAACAAGTGCACTGTAGGCCATCGGAATCGTGCACAAGAACACTGACTGCCGGGGCTTCCTGGGCTTTGGCGGTGACACCTACGAGTATTGTCCTGGACGAGGTCACTGTGAGGATTGAACGAGCGGAGTGTGAACACTTGTTGGCCTTGCATTGCTTTTCACGAATGAGTTTTACGATGTTAATGTTTGCTTTTGAATTGTCACGAAGCTGTATCATGTATGTTCGAATTAGTGTGCTGTCATGACTCATGATGTCCTGTCGTTACTGAATAGCGATCAATTTTGGAGCGAAATTAAGTTACCGCATGATTTCTTGGAACACTCCACTTAGAAATGAAAGGAAAGGGGACATTTCTCCGAAAGGAGGTTAAGAGAAGAACAATAGAAGAGATCAGAGGGAAAAAAAGAAAATAAAAAGGTTGAAAATAGAACTGAAGCGCGCGGTTCTAAGATATTTCGCTAGTGACCGTTTCTTTGGCGCTTGTCAAGCCGTCGCCCTCATTGATTCACAGCCAACGAACCCCAGACAACTCTCAGCGTTCCAAACACAAAGGGGTTGCTGTTTCAGAGGGAGCCAATAAGCCTCTGATGTCATGGGTGACCCCAGAGTGCCCAGTTTTTGGTGCTTAAGAGCGTATTGTCCTGTCGGCAGAATGCCAGGTGCAGAAGAGGGCTCCAGTGATATTCCCTGTAGCTCCCACTGTCCCAAATCGCGTCCAATCATTCACGGCTTTGTTCTTCTTTTGGAATCGCCTGCCGCCCATAAAGCGACAGGGGTCGCCAACCATGACGCGAGCTAGCTTCACAGGTCAACACTACCAAATATCTTGGAAACCTTCCCTTTTGTCACCACCTTTTACCTAGATTTTCTCTTCTCTCATGAACCTCACAAATTGTTTGCCTATTGATTCGCCAGTCTCGTGGTCGACTGTTATGAAACATCAATCAACACAAACATAATTCTTCGCAACACCCTTTATTATCGTTTGAGAAAAGGTCCTTTCTTACCTACTCCCCGTCCGGGGCGCTCTCCCTCCTCCCACGCTCCGTTCACAAGTTCGCTCTTGTCGTCGACCTCAACCCGAAAATGTCTTCGACAGAAGCCGACGCTTCGGCGTCGGCGACCGATTCTGCGAGCGGGACAGCATCATCTGTAGCCAGCACTATCGCGAGCTCCTTGATCTCCTCTGCTATCTCTGCTTCTGAAACGCTTAGCGGATCCCGGACGACTTCTGATGAGCCAACAACAACGACTTCAGGAGTGCTGGGATCGTCAACCAGCGCTGCCGACAAGGACAAAGGAATTGGCATCGTTAGTTTCCTCACTGCCGTGGCTGTCGCCGTGGCCATTTTTGCGGTTCAGGTTTTACTATTTCTTTTCCTTCGTAACAAGTTGGCTCGAATATTGTAAGTCGACTCAATCCTGGTCTTCCAAAAGTTAATCGCTAACCCAATCTCCAGCAAACCGAAAACTTACCTTGTCCCCGAACGCGAACGAACAGAACCCCCACCGAGAGGAATCGTGAGTATGATGAAGACGTTATGGCACTATGGAGATCGAGAAGTGATCGAGAAATGTGGTCTCGATGCCTACTTCTTTCTGCGCTACTTGAAGACTCTTCTCATTATATTTACTCCCATTTGCGGCATCGTCATGCCAATTCTTATTCCCATGAACTATGTCGGCGGTCGTGGCCAGAAGGTCGATGTCAAAGACGATGACGACGAGAGGAATGAAGGTACACCCACTGGATTAGACACTCTCGCTTGGGGTAACGTCAGTCCGAATAATACAAGCAGATATGCTGCTCATCTATTGATGGCCATTCTCGTGGTTATATGGGTGTGCTGGGTATTTTTCTTCGAGTTACGAGTCTATATTAAGGTTCGACAAGATTACCTCACCAGTGCAGAGCACCGACTTCGAGCTTCTGCCACTACAGTACTTGTCAGTTCTATTCCCGCCAAATGGCTCAGTGAGGAGGCACTCATGGGCCTTTTCGATGTGTTCCCTGGTGGAATTCGAAACGTTTGGCTCAATCGAGATTTATCGAGTCTGCTCGACAAAGTGAAGGAACGAGACGAGATTCACGCGAAGCTTGAATCAGCACAAACAGATCTCATAAAGGACGCAAAAAAGGCACAGCTGAAGCAGAAGAAAGCGGCGGAAAAGAAGGAACGCAAAGAAATGAAGCTCGGTTCGCTTAGCAAGCAGGAACGGGCAGATCGACAGGCGGAAGAAGATGCCGAAGCTCACCGAATGGCGATGAGCCCTGGAGGTACCACTGCTGGCGACAAGCACGACGTTCCTCATACTGTTGATGCTGGTGTTCGCGAGTCTCAATACGAGAACTTCAACAACGGCACTCAGAATAAGTCTGACGACGACAAGAGCCAATCTAAGGGATTTAAGGTGCCCCTCTTGGGTGATCCTCTGGCTAAAGTCGGCCATGGCATTTTGGGTGTTGTTTCTAAAGCCGGAAACAACGTGGATGAGACCCTAGAGACAACCAATGGCTTCATTGGCATGAACCAACCGAATGAGCCTCGAGCTCCGTCGCGAAGCTCTGATCGATATCGGCTTCGGCCTTCAGTTGACGTGGAAGACAACAGTCCCACCTCGGAATCTCAACGAGCGCAAAACAACGAGTCGCGTAACACTAACAGGTTATCGGCTGAGAGTACCACTGCTATTAACCCAAGATCAAGAACGCCTAAGCCAGTTGGCAACACCGTCCGAAAGCTCGCGAACGAGGATGACATCTACCTGAAAGAGGATGTCAAGTGGTGGCAGTTTTGGAAACCACCTCCTGGTGCTTATGCTTCGCCTGTGCCCCAGGGAGAAGCTGCTGCGGCTTACATGGAAGGCAAATCAACCGAGAGCAAGCCACTTTGGCAAAGAATTAAGTACGCTCTCCCATTCATGAGCCCGGATGTGGAAGAGCCTACCGAGTATCCTGAGGCATACAACCCTGATTACCAAGAAGATGCAGAGCCCGCGGAATGGGAGAAATATCTTAAGAAGAAAGATCGCCCAACCCATCGTCTGCCCCTCTTTGGAAAGAAATGGCTTTTCGCTGTGCCATTTGTCACCAAGAAGGTTGATTCGATCTACTGGTGTCGACAGGAGCTGGCCCGTTTGAATCTGGAAATTGAGGAGGATCAGAAGCACCCTGAGCGATTCCCGCTTATGAACTCAGCCTTTATCCAGTTCAACCACCAGGTTGCAGCACATATGGCTTGCCAAAGCGTCATCCACCACGTTCCCAAACAAATGGCCCCAAGAATCAACGAGGTCTCTCCGAAGGATGTTATTTGGAACAACATGGCATTTTCATGGTGGCAGGAATGGTTGCGATCGGCACTCGTTTTCACAACTGTCATTGGTATGATCATACTCTGGGCTATTCCTGTGGCTTGGACAGCTGCCTTGAGTCAACTCGATAACCTCATTCGAAACAATGAATGGCTGTCTTTTTTGAAGGAAAACGAGGCTGTCCACAACATTGCCAAGGCCGTGGCAGGTGTCTTGCCTGCCGTTGTCCTCGGTCTGCTCTTGTTCCTGGTCCCCCTTCTTCTTGACTTCCTCGCCGAATTCAAAGGTGCGAAGACAGGATCCCAGAAGACTGAGTTTGTGCAGATCTTCTATTTCGTCTTCCTCTTCATTCAAGTTTTCCTGATTGTCTCAATCGCGTCGTTCTTCGCGGCCTCTATTGACGAGCTGTATAACAACGTGAGGAAACTTAACACGGTGGAATCCGTTTTGAACCTACTCGCCTACAATCTACCGACTGCTGCCAACTACTTTTTCTCCTACATGATTCTGCAGGCCATGTCCACAAGCTCAGCGACTCTTCTCCAGCTTGGCGCACTCTTTGTGTGGTATATCCTTGCCAGGATTCTCGACAGTACTGCCCGTAACAAGTGGTCTCGAAACACCAACTTGCGCCAGATCAAATGGGGATCATTCTTCCCTATCTACACCAACTTTGCGTGTATCGCGATCATCTACTGCGTCATTGCACCACTGATTTCGGTTTTCGCAATCATCACTTTTGGTCTTCTGTGGTTTGCTCAGCGATACGCTATGCTCTATGTCAATCGATTCGAACACGATACAGGCGGTGTCTTGTATCCTCGTGCTATCAACCAGACTTTCACAGGCATTTACTTCATGGAACTTTCCATTGCTGGTTTATTCTTCATCGTGAAGGACGAACATGGAAATAGCACCTGCACGCCTCATGGCACAATCATGATTGTGGTTTTCTTCCTTACCATTATCTACCAGGTACTTCTCAACTTCTCTTTCTCTCCACTCTTCCGCTACCTCCCCATCACTTTTGAAGATGAGGCAGTTTTGCGAGATGAAGCATTCCAGCGTGCTCAAGATCGCCGTCTTGGCCTTTATGACGACGATGACCTTCCCGAGGAAGACGACGACATGCAGGCAAAAGAGAAGGCTGCACAGCCTGAAACGAACCATGATATTGAGCTGCGAAGGTTTGGCACACTTCGACGACCCGTGAAACAGGTTGGAACATGGGCTAGGGACGGAGGACAACAACTCCGCAAGATCGCGGTTGTCAATAAGGCAAAAGACAAGAACAAGAGAGCATCAGCCTATCGACGACAGCACCGACAGAAAGATATCGAAGCGCAGCGTGCCATTGGTGAAGCGCTCTTCGGAGGAATTCACGACGAAATCGAAGATCTTACTCCTGATGAGAGAGATGCTCTCACTAGACACGCGTTTCAGCATGAAGCTCTTCGAGCTCGTCGACCTACTGTCTGGATTCCTCGCGACGATCTGGGCATCAGCGATGATGAGATTCGTCGAACACAGGCGTACAGCGAACACATCTGGATCAGCAATGAGGGCACGGCTCTTGACAGCAAGGTCCGTGTCGTTTATGGCAGGGCTCCTCCAGATTTCTCAGAGGTAGACTTGATCAACCTGTAAACGAAATGGGGTGGTTAGGAAAGGAACGTGATACCGACGAGGGGTTTAGCATTAGATGATATACTGCTCGGGTTTGTTTTAGCATTCACGTTTATATTGCATTGCGTCTGTGGCTAAGATATGTCTGTCGCTCGTTCACCACAGCTTGCTGGCAAGATGTGGTATTACAGATGTATCAGGGCGGATGGACTTCATTGCATGCCTGGCTCTTAGTTTGTCTTTTTCATTCTGGATACAAGCGATGGTGCTGGGGAGAAATTCTGATTTTTTATACTCCTTAGATGATACAATTCATAAATTTCATTCCTACGAGCATGATATGGTACAGTGTGTTCTATGTGTGAATCGATCCAGTGCATTGCAACTTCAGTAGTTCGTGCGTACCCATCCCCATAGATTTCAATCAATCTTTGTTCTAGCTTTCAAGTCAATACATTTCCTTCAGCGTTGTTCGGTTCTCAAGTACTCAACACACGGTGGCGAGACACTTGTTGTCAAGTGGAACAATAAATGGACTATCAATGTTGTACAGTCTACTCTTAAGACGCCATGCCAAGCAGGCGATAAAATAGGTATACGCAAGTCTAACACGCAAGCTCATCAAAAGTAAGAAAAGTGCAGTAACAAAAAAACGCCCTTTTTCCAATGTCTGTATGTCGTGAACCCATCTAATATCCCGCACCGCACAGAAAATACCGCGTGTGCCAACAGCGCCGACGTGTTAATTCCTTCATCACTCATGTCAGCCAGACCCAAACGTGTAGATTTGAGGTTATTGCTTTCTTTGCTCGGATTTTCGCGTGTCTTCGAGTTCTTTGCGGATCATGTCGTTGAAGACTTCAGGGTTGTCAAGGTAGAGATGGTGACCGGCCTTGGGGACGAGGAGGACCTTTGCACTGCCGTTTTCTCGCTTCTTTTCTTCTTCGGTGGCGTTTTCGAGAGCCTTTTGTCTCGTTTCTTTGAGTTTCTCTTCTGATGCTAGACCGCCTGCGACGTCCATCCAATCGTTCTCTCCGTACATGAACACTACTGGTATACCGGTTTCTTTGACTGTGGTTCCGTCGGGTTTTGTGATGGTTTGACGGCCGACTTCTTGGATGCGATCGATAACGGGACGACGAGCGTATGCGCCGGGTGCGAGGATGTAGGCTAGAGCATATTCACCACTGCCCTTTTGCTTAAAGATCGAGAAGGAGTAATCGTGAAGAGCTTGTGATTCAGCTGGTGGTAGATGATTGAAGCGTCGGAAACTCCAGCCTGAGACGAATCGTGGACCGAGAGGACCGCTCATTCGGACGATGCTGAAGGGAGAAATGTTCTGGTCCCAGAGCCAGACGAACCAGCCTGGCAGAGGTCGTCGTAGGACGTTTGAAGCAGGCTTGTGCTTTTTGAGAGTACCGTTTTGATCGGTTGCGCTTTGTTGATCTTGTGTGATTTCGTTTTGGATCGTTGATGTGTTCGGTTCGGGCATGGAGGCGTTGACGGCGTAGGGATCAGATGGGATACCGACTGGAGAAGCGAGAATGAGCTTTTTAAGTCGGCCTGGATATTTGATGGCGTATGAAACTGCGAGATAACCACCGAGCGAGTGACCAAGGAGTGTGAACTGTTCGAGCTTTCTGGCCTTTCGCCATTCTTCTAGCGCATCGACGAACCAACCCTCTGCTTCCATGACTTGATCCTCCTTCTTCTTGGCATGGATCTTGAAAGCCGGTCGTGATGAGTTTCCGCAGCCCAGCATGTCCAGCGCATAGAGCTTGAGTCCCTTCATGCGAGAAATAGGCTCAAAGTTCTTGTAGAAGAAACCGAGACCAGCGCCGTATCCGTGGATCATGACGAGAGCATCCTCCTCCTTTTCTCCGACTCGCTCGACGGTAACTTCGTTCAAGGCTCGGTTTTTCCCGGAAAGATGGACCATTGTTCGTCGCCATACTCGTGTACCGTATGGATCAGGTCGTTCGGGGGTATCGATGTTTGTAATACTGTCGTTTGCCTCCTTAAGGTGCGGCATAAGGTTCAACAAATTGCGCTCAACGGCTTGCGGTGCCAAACTCGTCCACTACAAATTATTAATTCCCACTCCTCAATTATGTCGGGCTACGTACCCATTGATACGCAGCATCTTTATAACCAAGCGGAAACAAAAACGCATGCGAGGGCTTCAGCTCAGCCTGTTTAATCTCCTCCGGCGCATCGGCAACTCTCCCACCATGAGGCGGACGAACGGTACCGTCAGTACTCATACTGCGTGTAGATGTAGTAGTATTAAAAGCGGTGATTGAAGAAGAAAGTCGCGATATAGGAAGTACCGCAGAAGAAGGTTGAAGTCTAAGCATTCCTTGCCTGGGGGGAGGGCGAGGTTAATAAGTGTTCAACCTCGACCTCTCTACCTCTATAGCGACACTGGGTAAAAAAAAAACACTCTGGAAATTAATGGATGACGCCTCGTTTCGTGACGCAACAGGCACACAGCGGCCGGAGTTAAGGTACGAAAAAGTCGGGGTTTGAAACAAGCTCCGGGCCGTGGACAAGTCCGCAAGAGTAAGAAGAGTAAGATTGCGGAGAATTGGACTTGATTGTTTACTTGTTTGGGTAAGCGACAGAGGCTGAGCTGAGTAGGCTGGTAGATATAGAGAGAAGAGAACAGATTTAATTAGATTGACTCTGTAATAGTGAAAGAATATCTTGTAATGGGAAAAACGGAATATATCGGTTTATCATGTACTCGGTACCCGTTGTGGTTCCCCAACGTGTTGGGGCAATCCACTACAATTGGCGGTACTTGGTACCCCATTTACCGAGCGAGAGCCAGAGCCTTCAGATGGGATCTCTCTTTTGGCTTGTGATGACGATGGAAGCGGGTCAAAGAAACCGAACCATCTTCTCCCCAGGAAAATAGGGAACTAATTAAAACAAAGCAAAGCACCAAAAGAATCACACGACTCGCCCACGTTGATCAACAAAAACACCAACAAATTCCCAACTGACTCGGCCAACAAATCACAGCTCGGCTTCCCGCTCTCTCCCTTCGACCACCTGACGATTTCCCTATCCCTCTTCCAGTTGCATGGCATCGAGCTCTCTTTGACCCTGGCTGCCCCTCAGCCTCCAACCAAAAAAATGTCCGACGATGTCGATTCCATCGTCAAAGGCGCTTCAGCTCCTACGCAAGGAGCAAAAGATGTCGCTGGCGCGAGTCCCATCCTCCCCACCACTGCCAAACAGGGCGATCCGCTGCATCACACGCCGAGTTCACCGTCCATGATCTATCTCAACCTGTTGATCCTCGAAGCTTCGCTGCGCGCACAATTCCTCGAACTACGAGCTCGGAAGCGACATCATACTTTCTTTCTCACACTGCTGTCACTGTGGATCGCTGGTTTTGGATATGCTCTCTTCCTCGCACCGCGTGAGGACGGTCGTGGTGTAGGTGGTTCTATCTACTGGGCTGTCGAGGGTGCAGAGAAGGTGTGCTTCATGGGCGGTATCATCACTGCGATACTCGTCTGGGCGACTGGGATCTGGGAGCGTGGAATTCGCTGGCCGAGACGATGGTTTGTCATTTCGAATAGAGGACTACGGGGCTTCAACTGCAAGCTGATCATAATACGACGGACGTGGTGGGCCGAGGCACTCTCGACGATTGGATTCTTCTTGACATACGGACTCTTTTCCCACACGGCTAGTTCATCGTATCGATACGTCGAGCCGAGTCTCTTGCGAGAGGTGGAGAAGGAACTCCAGATCACGAGCGATACACACCCGACGCTGATACTGCCCCACGAAGATGAGGAGAAGGGCGGTCACGAGGAGGATCTAGCGCCCGGCGGAGACTACGTCAAACTGCTCCTCCTAGCGAAACCTTTCTCTGCTACGTTCCGCGAGAACTGGGAGCTATACAGGACAGAATACTGGGAGAAAGAAAACGAGCGCCGAGCCCTGCTGCGGCAAAAAGTCAAAGAGCGTGATAGCCAACTCGTCAAGCAACAATACGGCTGGCTATGGTGGCTCCCCGGCCGCCAACCGCGACGCCACGAGCCGGAGAAGACACCACCGCGTCACATCGCCGTTGAGCGCGAACGGCGTCGTCGCGGAAGCAGTGTGCGCCGCGCATCCACAAGCTCAACACGAGCGCCTACGCCTATCGTTGAGGAAGAGAATTCTGTTAGCAGACGGCCTAGTAGCGGGTCTATGTCAGCGCGGCGCAAGAGGCTGTCTACGAGTTCGAAGCCCAAGAGGCCTGGGACAGATTCGAGGTCTGTTACGCCGGATTTTCCGTCGCCGCTGGCGAGGGAGAGTAGTGTGACGGATACGCCTGATTCTGGACCTGAGGGCGGCAAGGTTTTGAGGAATTCGAGTTCGAGATCGACTGTTGGGTCGAAGGAGCGGGATTAGGTTCTTGGAAACGATGTAGATGCTGTTTAGTGTATGTTGAGTGGTTGGCAATGTTGAGAATACCATAGTTCTTGATGGGCTTTATTCGATGTGAGGTTCTGCACCTAGTTGGTCGACCACCTCCGGTTTTCCTTTAGAGTCGCCATTGTGTGATTATCTCGGCCGGGAATCACGCTGTATGAGATCCGCCCCCAACTTTGTGAAGTGTTCGTTGACAAGCACCCTTGTTGGCTGTCTTTACATATGCAGATATCCATATTCAGAGTGAAAATGCTTCTGGTGGTGATGTATGATAGGCCGATGAGTTAAGGTTACAATCAGTGAGAAATCTCACATCTGTCCTTGTTCCCTGTCTAGTTCGTCAATTGAGTTTCTTGGGAGATATGAGATGCAGTGAGTAACGAGTCATTGACATGCGAGTCGTAAGCAAGGCAGGGTAGGATAGGAGGATTATGCAGGGTGTCCAATGATACCAGGTCCAAAGAGACCTCGTGCCGACTACAAGTTCGGTAGTGATACAAGACACTTTGAATGGTATTGGTAAATCGCATTGGTCTTATAATATCGGCGTTCTGATGCCGTGGAACTATAACTCTTCTAGCCTCTCAACTAGAACCATCACCATCGGTCTAAAGAGTGCCGAGAAGGCATTGCCTATTATTCAGAAACCAATGTCACTCTTATCTCGCATTCTTATCTTCCTCGCTATATAGTCCCGAAACCATACTATAAATTGTGGAATAATCGAACGGCAGTACTCCGTAGAATAAAAAACCCGCACCATCGCCCGGCGCCCTTCCCGAAATCGGCCGCTCGGCATCTCCGAATCGATATCAGAAAACAGAAAACAGCATTTCCGCCAGATCCCATATCCTCGCCACACCCATAGACTCAACGATAGGTAGTATACGAACGAACTATACATAAGCAGGCAACTTGTAAACAGTCTCATGACCCAATTCCAAAGGAAATGCAAGTCCAAGTCTCGTGAACAAAACTTCCCCGCGATGTCCAAAGCTTGGCCCATATTCATTCGGCCTTTCACCGAATGAATAAAGAAAACGAAACGAAATACGTAAAAAAACCTGCCATGCCCGGGGCAGTATTTCCCAAACCGGCATCATGATACCCGCCGGGGCCCTCTTGGCCGGCGGGCTGCCCTATCTACAGTGGAGTTTTGTCGCTCCCTGCCTATTCCATCGTACAATAGCAGCGTAACGCTGTGTAAATAGTATAAGCGAAAATCTGGGGTAGAGTAGCTGAGTAGATAGTGTGCGAGTACCGTTATCGCTGAGGAGTTGTCAAAGTTAATTTATTGTTCGCTATCATGGTAAGAGATCATCCGGTAGATAAGACTAGACTGGTAGATATTTAAGTATAGCTGTCTGCCCCTTCGCAAGTATGGAGTTTTGAGTCAAGCGAGTTTAGTTCCGCAGACCTGAGTAGACATTGCCCATCATGTTCTTCAACTGGGACAAATTCCTCTCGCCAAAGCCGTCTCTAGACGTCCCTGCTCTAGAGACGGTTGATCTCAACGACAAAGAGATGGAGAAGAGGATCGTACGAAAACAAGATCTTCGAATCATGCCTTGGGTCTGCATAACATATCTCCTCAGTATGTTTCCCATAACCCTCTCGCAGTTCGTCACTAACAGATTAGACTACCTCGATCGTGTCAACCTCGGAAACGCAAAGACTCTCAACAATGACTCCCCAGAGCACAACATCGTCTCCCAACTCAACCTCACCGGCCAGAAATACAACATCGCCGTCGCTCTATTCTTCGTCCCCTACGTCCTCATGGAATTCCCCAGCAACATTCTCCTCAAGTACTTTTCGCCTAGTAAATGGATTTCTCGAATCATGGTGTCTTGGGGTATTGTCACCATCTGCACTGCTGCTGTCACGACATATGGTGGATTGTTGGCTGTGAGAATCATGCTTGGTTTGGCTGAGGCTGGTTTCTTCCCTGGGTAAGTCGACAGTGAGGTTCAGTATGAGTGAGTGAGGGTGGGTGTGCTAATGAGGATAGTATCATGATGTATCTCTGCTTTTGGTACAAGCCTGAGGAGAGAGCTACGCGAATGGCTATCTTTGCTTCGAGTGTTGCTGTTGCGGGTGCTTTTGGTGGAATTCTTGCGACGGGTATTTCGTTCCTTAACGGAAAGGCTGGTCTGGCTGGATGGCAATGGTGAGTCTCTTACAATCCCTTCTAATGACCCATCTAACATCAACAGGCTCTTTGTCCTTGAGGGTATTCCCGCTGTCATTGTTGGAGTCTTGGTGTGGTTCTTTCTCCCTGACTGTAAGTCTCTGACCCAAAATATCCCTTGAATAATATGTTGATCTGTGATAGACCCCCAAACCGTCTCCTGGCTCTCCCCCGAAGAACGCGCCTTCGCCGTCAAGCGTCTCGGCCCTTACGCCCCCTCCATGAACGACAAGCACTGGGACAGCAAAGTCGCCAAGGACACCGTCTCTGACCCTTTCTTCTGGCTCTTCGCCATCGCCTACTTCTTCATGGCCAACTCCCTCAACGCCTTTGGATACTTTGCCCCCTCTATCGTCTCATCGCTCGGCTTCAAGGGCTACAAGGCTCAGCTCCTGACCGTCCCTCCTAACGTCTTTGCTGTCTTCATCATTGTGGGCAATTGTCTGCATAGTGATAAGACCAAGGAGCGCTCGAAGCATGTCATGGGTGGTTTGGCGTTTGTTGCGACGGGTTATTTGCTCCTTGCTGTTGTTAAGCATTGGGGGGCGAGATATTTTGCTGTTTGTATTATTGCTTGTACCAACGCCGCTGTTCTTCCCTTCGTTGCTGTAAGTTACTCCCTTTTATCGCCGATTACATATACTGACTTGCAAAAGCACCGAACTGCCACCGTCCGAGGCTCAACTGCCACTGCGCTCGCAACAGGAGGAATGATCGCCATCTCCAACACAGGCGGTATCACAGCACCTTTCCTCTTCCCCTCCAGCACAGGACCCATGTACTCTATGGGTAACTGGACTGTTTTCGCATTCCTCATCGCTGCTGCTTGCATCACTGGCTACGTGTGGTATGTGTTTGGTGCTCACAGTGGTTACCGAACTGGTGATGCTACCGAGACTGGACACTTTGAGGTTCTGGATGTTGGTGACAAGGATCCCAACCAGGTCATGGACCAGGCTATGGAGAATGAAAAGGCCAAGGATAAGGTCAAGGCTATGGATATGGCTTAAATGTTTGGGATACTTTACCTAAAAGTTATGATTGACGTACGAAATACCTGGTTATAAAATATCTACATGGGTTTATTTTTCTGAACTAAAGTTCTGTGCAAAATGTAGTATGATTCAGCCAAAGCCAAACTTATTCTACTCCCTGCGAAGGAGACAATAAGCTGACAGCTCATTTATTTAAGGCTTTGAAGATATTAGGATGGACTGAGGAGAATTTCTATAAAATCTTCTAAATTTATGTTAATTTGCCTGTATTATGACCAATATTTGAACATTTTATACTCGATTCGATGAAACTTTATCTACAAGGTATCCATACATTGCGTTTGCCTGCCTGACAAGCTTTTGCATCTCATAGTTTAAATGACTTACACTTTCCCATCATGTAGGTATTAAAGGAATTTCTTCCCCTGTTACTCTGTTCCTCCACTTCAAGGTCTTTCCCCTAATTAGGACCTCACAACATGATCGCCAACATGGGATCTAATCTTGGGCATTCTATCCATCCTATGCTCTCATCGAACCTCCTTGGCGACGGTTCTATCCGTATTCAGTCAGCGCCAGGCAAGGAGTCGACCTTGCTACTTACCCAAGACGATGCTCATTACGAGGACGATGCAGAAGACGAGATCGAAGACAATTATGAAGACGATGCTGAAGACCAGAGTCACCCCGAAGAAGACGACATCGAGCTGAAGAACTACATCGACGACTTCGCAGATGCTCTCAAGAAGCAGTCAGCGACTGAGATTGATGACACCTTCAATGAGAAGCTGGCCGAGATGGTCTACGGCTCAAACATGATCGAGGCGGTCGGCAGCAGCCTCGACATCACAAGTGAGCTCTGCCGAGACATTTTCGCCGGGGGAACAGACGCAGACGACGTTGAGATCAGCGATCATGATCCAGCTTATAAGGCTATCCAGACGGAACTCATCGAGAAGTGCAAGCCTAGTGCACATGAAGACGTGCTCCGAACCCGGCGCGAGGTTGTCCAGCACGCAAAGGCTGCGTACTACATCATGAACGAAGTCGCCATCAAGGGAAAGGACCTATCCGACGAGATCATCCTAGAAACCCACCGTCTCTTGACGTATAAAATCGATAGTCCGGATGGCATTCCCTCAAGCGAGTATGGGGGGATTTATCGAGATTGCCCAGTCCAACGCGGCTTCAACTCTTTCCCTCATCAGTCTACAGTCCCAAAAGCCATTCGAGATCTGACAGCCTCTCTTAAAGCTGACATCGCAGCAGCAGAGGAGAGCGTAAAGGTTGACCCTGTGGCTCTAGCAGCCAAATACTGCCATAAATTCGTCAACATCCACCCTTTCCTCGACGGCAACAGCCGGACATGCCGTCTTATTCTGAATACAATTCTTCTCAAGTGTGGTGGTTGCTTCGTTTGGTTCGGAAAGAATCCAATGGAGCGTAAGGAGTATTTGGATATTGCAGCAGAGGGATTCGCTGCTGAGGCTATGGCTACGCAACAGGAGGAAATGGATGATCTACCGGAGGGTTTCAAGCCCAAACACCACAAGAAGCTGGCCACATTCACTCTTAAGCATGTGTATAAATACGTTAGCATATTCAATTAATAGGGCATTATGATGAGTTTAGAAAAAAAGGCATAAAAGGAGTAAAGTCTTACAAGATTTAGGCTATCTCTTGTTGCTTCAAATAATATTATCCTAAGTTTAGAGTAGTTTAGACCATCCTTTTCCTCTCCTCCATTAGGTATGCAGTCTTATCAGGTAACGTCATGAGATCAGCCTTATGCAGAAGGGAGGCACATTCAAATATGCATACCACTGTCGAATCGACGCTTATCAAACTCTTAGCAAAGATGTCACAACTATGCTTACTTGAAGAGAATTGGCGGGAGCGGAATTAAATGCCAGTTATTTGATCCTCTTTGAGAAGGACTCTCCATACCGAATTGAGAACTATATTCTTAAACTTGCCGTCGAGAACTCATTAACTTCTCAATTTACGCACCCAATACTCTTCTACCAATCTTCGCCCCCTCAGTCGTTCAACATCATGGGTGGAGGTCCAGTCAGCCCATCATCAAAGCCCATCCCCAACGCCCGTCTCACGCTTCGCCGCGCAACGATAGATGACTTGGACGACATAACTTGGATAGCCGTTAATGGATCACTAGATGACCCAGGCACAGATTACAGATTCCCATACCGCGATAAGTACCCAGAAGACTTTTGGAAGTGGACAAGAATAGAGCATGAGGAATTATTCGAACGGCCGGATAAACTTGTCATCCTGGTAGTAACAGCACCCGTGCTTGACGATGGAGAAGTCATCCATCAGCCCATTTCTTACGGCGTATGGGACATGAAAGTCACAAGCGACTTTATACCAGGAGGTTCGTGTGGCCCGCTATCTTAAACTCTCTAACAATTACAGACCACGGCATCAACGAACGTCACGACGCAAACAAAAAGCACATGGAAGAATATTCTAAAGCGCTCCCAGCTGGTCTAAAGAAGTATTTTAAGAAATTCGGTTCAGAGCAACTTCCTTTATGGGAGGTAGTTACGCATCCTGACTTTAGGAGGAAGGGAGCAGCGAGTATGATATGTGAATGGGGGCAGAAGGAGGCGAATAAGGATGGGAAGAGTTTGAGTTTGTTAGCTACTCCAATGGGCAAAGGGTTGTATTTGAAGTTGGGGTATCGTGTTCTTGGGAGTGTTGTTGTGCAGGTTGAGGGGGAGGAGGAGAGGATTGTTGTTGATGCTATGGTTAAACACAATAAGTGAGTAAGGGGCTTGACATGGTATGTTGGTATGAATTCCATATCAGGAATACACTTGTTAAATCCTTCGAACGGCCCTTCAGAAGCTGCACCCAGTCCTCAAAGTCGCAGGCTCCAGGCTCCGAATCAGGGGTCCAAAGCAGGTCAGCCAACGAGTATCGAGTTTGGCAAAAATTATCCTAAATCTACGTAAGTGATCTTCTTACTTGAGATCAAAGCCTTTGTTACAAGCATTCTGCAACTCGCACGGATACTCTCGGTCAAACAAAGGTCCATTCTTACCCAGCACACCGGCTTAATGCAACGTCGAACAAGATTAGCAAGAAAGTAACTTCCAATGCTTGTGCTTCCAATTCACTGGAGCTCTTCCCCGGATCTGCATTGTGATCAACACCAGGGGCGTCAGATCATGCAAAAGGTGATACTACTAGAGACAAATAAACTCAAGACGAGTCATTCTCGAATAGCATCACGAGAATCTGCCTATATTTACATGTTGACATGTCAGCTTTAACTATTTCCTACAGAGATCAACAACTCCGCATATCTTGAGGGACCGAGCACGATGATCTTCGTCTCGTCCTCGCTAGTGAGCAATAGTGTCAGAACCGGTTCCTGGGAAGCGGACAACCGTTCCGATCGTGAGCTAAATGGAATGAAGCTGAAACGAAAGAGCGGAATGTAGATCTTTTAGGAGAAGGCGGACGACGCTAGGGACAAGCCACGGGTAACGGTAGACTAATAGTATGGGAGCATTCCCGGGAGACACTGTTTCCGGGATCGGACGCTGCAGGTGAGATGAGTGGTTGTGTCAAGTTCCCCTGAACAATGAGTTTGTCCTGTGGAGGCATTGTCGTCGACCAAGATACTTTGACACCAAGGGACTTGAACAATAAGCAAGGCGTCTTCGAGAAGTTATCTGCACGTAATACTTAGGGCTTTGACTCACATATTGCTTTTTCCTCCTCCACGTGAAGATTCTTCATGCACTCCATTTGGCACGAGGCTGCACATCAATTTAGATGCTAAAATTACCTGCAAGGTTTCTTCAAGCCATGTCTTGTAACGACCCTTGTCGTGATCCTCGCAAAGGTCCCAGTGAAGATATCGCGGGGAAGAAGCATGGGGTTGAAGTGGCTGAATCAAGTGCTCTGTATGACTTCCTGTTTGGCGGTAGTGATCGGCAGAGGATTCTTAGCTTGGCTGAGGTCTGAGGTTCAACTTTGACGAGTTATCAGATCCATCGATATTCCATAGTGTTGAGTACCAGGACGGTAGTAAGCGAGATATCCTTTATTAAACCCAGTCTTACAGATTTGACACCACCATAACTCTCCATTTACAACATCACCAATGACAAACCTCAGTAAAGTTCTTCCAGAAATCTCAACCAGATCATCAAGGATAAAAACTCTCTCACCACAGTGACCACTCCATCATCACAATTATCCTTTCAGCACCCAATAACCAAGCAGACGATGCAAGCCTCACACGGCATATCCCCCACTAACCCCAGAATCCGCCATGATCTACAACAGTCCACTTAGCGCAAACCTTGTCTCTCTCCCAATCCCATGGGATCAACCCTGTCGAGTACCAGATTGGCACGGGACCTGACTCGCTCTTTTCGATTCCAATTCGTGAGAGTTTGCGATGAGGCCTACGCTGCAGTCTGCGGCACAGGCTCCGTGCTCAGACCGTTTATATTACGTAGCGGTCAAAAAAGCTTGTAAGAACTAATAATAATAAGACTGTACGGTTTTAAGACATGGGAAACTTGGATGATGCATGTGGAAAAGTCTGTCAATTCTCCTTTTTCCCCGTTTATATCTACCCATGTTTACCTCGTCAGAAGTAAACGGCGTACCATTCCTTTGGAGAATAACTTATAGCCATGGCCAAAAATGGCTTTGGATCAGGCCTTGAAGGCATATCCCAGACCACAATAACCGTCGTTCTCGTCTTCCTCGCCATATCGCTCTACAACGTCATTGAGCTCAACTTCATCATCTTTGGAACCTTCAAGCGTCACTCCGGTCTCTACTTCTGGTCATTCCTCGTCTCAACATGGGGCATTGCAGTCTACTGCTGTGGTTTCTTCATCAAGTACTACGCCTCTTCAGCGCTGGGATATCTGGCCTCGACGTTCATCTCAGTAGGATGGGTAGCCATGGTCTCGGGCCAGTCCCTCGTCCTATGGTCAAGACTGCATCTCGTTCTGAGGAATAGATTCAGGCTAAAGGCTGTGCTATATATGATCATCATTAATGGCGTTCTTATGCATGGAACTGTTATTCCCATGATCTATGGCTCTTTTTCGCCTAATACAGCTATGTGGAAGGAACCATACTCCATCATGGAGAAGATCCAAGTCACCGTCTTCTTCATACAAGAGATCATCATCTCATGCTTCTACATCTACGAAACAGTCAAGATGATGCGTCTGGAACACACAATGGGCAACAAACGTGGAAGTCGTCGTCTAATGAACCACCTCGTCTACGTCAACATCCTCATCATTCTTCTCGACATCACCATCCTCGGTCTTGAGTACGCCAATCAGTACCAATATCAAACATCCTACAAAGCTTTTGTGTATAGCACAAAACTCAAGCTAGAGTTCACTATTCTTAACCGTCTTGTTGAGATGACTACGGGTAATAAGGATGGCAGCTCTGGACCACGTAGTCACACCGCTGGCACGACGACAGGAAACATGCCGAATATCGCGCTTGATACATTCATCAGCAACAATGTTGACAAGCCACCTGGCGATATATCTTATAGAGCTTATGTCATGGGTGGTGATGAGCGACAGGCTCCTCGTCAGACACCTCGCGATGATGAGGTTGTCATGACTACAGAGGTCATTGTTCAACGGGAAGAGAGAGGAGACGATGATGGTATGAGCATGGGTGGAAAGTCATCTGCCGAATCTACGATTGGAACGTCAAAGGGGCATCATTACGAAAGTGAGGGATTATCGAAATCCTCATCAGAAATACATCTAGCGACACGAGGCTTTTAATCAGGACAGGGACATGACGACTACTCAACACAGCATTTTCTTCATATACACATTATTATATATACCCGGTGTTAGAAAACCACAGCACTACATATTTCTCACATTGAATACACACATTCATCTTCAGCATCACATTCTATGACTGTCTTCCCTTTCAAGAAAACGAGTAATTGCGGCAACGTTCATTCCAAGCCACTTACCCGTTGCCGGGATTCGGCGTTGGAAGTTTGTGTCGTGTCAGCCAAACTCTGTTCACTTAAGCTTTGAACTAATGCTCACGGCATTTATTTCCGTGGGAGGATTGCGAACATGGGAATCTGAAGTCTGGTGGTGTCATGACTCTATGACTGCAACCTTGTAACTTTGGCTAGTCGGAGAATTTCGTAGGTGCTCCTTTCTTTAAGAGGGCGGCCAACTTTATCATTGTTACTAAGATCAGGGGCTAGGTACACAGGTGTCGGAGAAGGTAGCTGGCGAAGGTGATAAGGAACTGAAATGGTGAAGAGAATCTGATAACAGATGTTCCTATTGAGGCCATTTCCCCTCTTGCTCAGTCCAATTGAGGCTATGATTGCCTTGTTCGTCTTCACTAAGTGGTATCCTACCTGGCGGAGCATCTTTGTAGGGGCAATCCTTTGTCTGGTTTGGGGTTCTCATTGTTTAGTCAGAACAGTGAGCCTTACACAACAGCAAAACATGTAAGTGAACTCGGTAACCGTTCATAGAAGCATTATCCTACACAACATCAGGATTGAGGATCGAATTGAGGACCAAAGAAGCAGCTTCTCTCATAAATATGCTTCTGAAGCCCAAAATGCATCTCTCAGTCTCAATCTCAACCTCATCCCTCACCACCACAGCGCCTTTCAGGTATATCCCCCCAATACCTGATATCAAACATGCCTTCCTTTCAGAACATCACCTTCGGAGTCGAGCTGGAACTCATGACCCCCCTCCCCGACTCCTACCGCATGTGGCGCTTCATCTCCCCCTGCGCAGCAGCCCGCTACAACATGGCAGACCTCCTCGCAAAACGAACCTCCCTCCCCATCGCAGCGCAATGCTGTCATGCCCCAGATGACAAATGCACTATCTGCGCTACGGTCCCCAAGGAGAACCAGTTCAACGATGACTGTGTGTTGCAGTTCCCAGAGATACTGTCTTGTGGAGAGGTTGTCTCGGAGCGTTGTTTTATCTTCAAGTCTGAGTTTCTTGAACAAGTTCATCCGTTGAGTCATCAACGAGATTGGGATGGTGTTGAGATAACGACGCCTGTTTTTCACGCTGGTGAGTTGGACAGTGGACTTGATACTATGAAGACTGCTCTGACGAACCTTCGACAGCTAGATCTTCAAATCTCTACTGATGATTCATGTGGCATGCATGTCCATGTTGGTGTCGAATCAGGTATGACTATCCTTCTCGCTCAGAAGATCACCACTCTCGTAATCCTGCTCGAGACAACTCTTCTTCTCCGTCTTGTCGCGCCCTCACGCTGGACAGGCCCTTTCTCCATGCCGATCTGGGAGAACTCGTCTCTAGCAATGGATATGTACCTCCACAAACCTCTCAAGGACCCTACTCTCTTCAACCAGCATGTTCCGTGCATGAGCACCATGAAACCAGGTAAGTGGAACAACTGGTATCCCCAGCACATCTACAAGATGCTCTACGGCGTATGGGGCAGCACCATCCTCGCTGATCTAAGCATGTACCTCAAAAAAGCAGGTAGGCACCGCTGCGGCTTCGCCCTGTGTCTACGAGATATTGGTGTGGGGAATCTTGAAGGGTCTCCTTCGACTGTGGAGTTTCGATACTCGCAGATGACGTTTGATCATGAGCTTTTGCGTAACTGGACGGAGATTCTGGCGAGGATTGTAGTTATTGCGCAGGGTGATGCGGAGGAGTTTAAGGGGTGTGTTGAGGAGATTGTGAGTATTAATGGGAGGGATGACAGGGATGTTTGGAAGGGGTTGATGACAGATGTTCTTGGGCTGGGACATCGTGTTCCGCAGTGGGAGGAGCAGTTGAAATGTTTTGAGAGGGGTGAGTATATTTCTCATCTTGATGACGAGTTGCTTCTCAAGTCTCTTTGATTGCTAACCTACAGAACAAGATGGGCGTTATCATTTGTAGCTAGCTGTTGTTTTGGGAGTTAGGTAAGTCAAGGTAAGTCAACTAACAAACAGGTGTTAGTTTACAGATTGAATATATGGGTGAGAGAAAATTAACAATTGAAATGCAATTGTTTTGCATATCCGCTCAACAAGGTAAACTGTGAAGTCTCATGAAATGGTACAGGGTATGTTGACGCCATCACGATCTCTGAATGCAACCCACCCATCGGCCTTAGATCTACTTGGCAAAGGCTTAACAGATAAAATGTCCATTAAAACATCTTCAATAATCCTTCGGCCCAATTATTCACCACTCCGTATCTCCTATAAATTCTTACTTATCACCGTCCACATCCCGAGATGTCAGCATAAATCGTCGATAGTCGACGTAGCTGTCGTGATGTCATGTCTCAAAGCAAGGCATCATGAATATCCCGATGAGCCAATCATCGTGATTTGAATGGTAATCGACACTCGACCCTCAAGCCTTGTTCACCGCGTCATAGACAAAACCTCACCAATGAATTAACTCTGGATCTCGATGGGAGGCTGGATGGATGACAGGATGAACTATCCGGGGGAAATGTGGCTTTGTATATAAGAGTGACCTCCATCGTGAACTACCACAGAGCAGTCTTGGATCTTAGTTCCTTTAAAGATATAAATCGATAATTAGTAAAAATGGCGCCTTCAGCAACAGACACCTCCTTCGCAGCCCACGTAGCAAACCAATTCCAATCCTACGAATCAGACCGTCAAGCTACCTCCAAAGAAACCCTCTACACCACCTCCAACGGCGTCCCCATCGCTCATCCCTACGAGACCCAACGAGCCGGTGAAAATGGCCCTCTCCTCCTACAGGACTTCCACCTGATCGATCTCCTCTCACACTTTGACCGTGAGCGTATTCCTGAGCGTGTTGTTCACGCCAAGGGAAGTGGTGCGCATGGATACTTTGAATGTACGGACCCGTTGGATGATTTGTGTCTGGCGGATATCCTGTCGGAGAAGGGGAAGAGATGTTCGGTTAGTATGAGGTTTTCGACGGTTGGTGGGGAGTCGGGATCGCATGATATGGCGAGAGATCCTAGGGGCTTTTCGGTGAAGATGAGGACTGATGAGTGTGTAAGTGATCTGAGTGAAGTGTTGTGGTGAGATGCTGATTTATGCAGAATTGGGATATGGTCTTCAACAACACGCCTGTTTTCTTTTTGAGAGATCCCGCCAAGTTCCCCCATTTTATTCACACTCAGAAGCGAGACCCAAGTAAGTTTTCATGATTTAAAGAATGTCTAAGATCGTGTGGCTAACGAGTAAGGCACTCATCTCACTCACGCCGACGACTCGTTCATGTTCTGGGACTACCTCTCCCAGAACCCCGAATCCATCCACCAAGTCATGATCCTCATGGGAGATAGGGGGATTCCAAAGGGATACAGAAAGGTCCACGGATATAGCGGACATACTTTTAAGCTTGTTAACAAGGCTGGTGAATGGGTATACTGCCAAATCCATCTCAAGTCCATGCAAGGCATCGACTTTGTCACCCAGGAGGACTCAGCCGACTACTCCCCCGACTTCTCCCAAAAGGACCTCTACGAAGCAATTCAAAACGGAGACTATCCTAAATGGACTCTTGAAGTCCAGACCATGACTCCCAAGGAAGCCGAGGAGTTGTGGGAGAAGCAAAAGATCAACGTCTTTGACCTCACCCACGTCTGGCCACAGAAGCAATTCCCCCGCCGCAAGGTCGGAGAGTTCACTCTGAATGAGAACGCAATCAACTACTTTGCCGAAGTTGAGCAGATCGCCTTCAACCCTTCTCATCTTCCTCCCGGTGTCGAACCATCGGCTGATCCCGTTCTTCAATCCCGGCTGTTTTCTTACCCAGACACCCACCGCCATCGTCTTGGTGTAAACTACCAGCAATTGCCTGTCAACGCAACACGCACAGGTTATCAATTCGGTAACTTCCAGCGTGATGGCCAAATGGCTTTCTACAACCAGGGCGCACGACCTAACTATTTGTCGTCTATTGATCCTATCAAGTTCAAGTCTCGCGCTGTGGATCTCGACAAGACTCATGGGCAATTCACTGGGGAAGCTATTACGTTCCTCACCGAAATCCGACCAGAGGACTTCAACGCCCCTCGCGCACTTTGGAGAAATGTCTTTGACGAGCCAGCCCGTGAGCGTTTCATCAACAACGTCACCGGTAAGATGAAGCTGTGCAAGCAGGAGGAACCTTTGAAGCGACAGATTGCTATCTTCCGGGAGGTTGATCCTGAGATTGCGGAGAGACTGGAGAAGTCAACTGGTATCAAGGGATACGATGGTATTGCCAACATGTCCTTTAATGGCACACACAATGGTATGGCTTCTGATGCAAAGAACAAGCTTGCGAATGGAATTGTGGATAAGAACAAGAGTCCTGCTGCGCGACAGGGTGCGCCTGGACCTGGGGCTCATGGCAGTTTGGTAACAAACGGAAAGTCAAACGGTGTAAATGGACATTAAATAGTTTTCAATAGCGTCAATACCAACCCCTCATGACAAATCTCCCCCCAAATCCATCCTCCATGCCCTCCGTATCCTGAGCCGTATCTTCCGTTCTCTCCGTATGCTCCGTCGCCGGACCTCTTCCGTGTGGGGCCGTCCTCTACTTGTCCTCCTTCCCCTCCGCCCTAGGAGCCTGCCAACTACAGCTCGGCGGCGCACACGTCTCAGCACACTTGACGCACGCCAGCTCACTCTTCCTGAAGCTCCCCTTGATGATCCTCTTGTCGTCGAAGGCATATCTCGGGCAGTGCATCGTGGGGCCCGCGTTCCGCCCAAACAGCCGTCGCTGGTAGTCGCACGCCGAGCCCAGGTCGTCCACGGCGTAGAACATGTCGATGTAGTGGAAGGCCTCGCCGCCGATGATGGCGCGGCCGCGGGTCATTTGGGGGCACTCGGGGCCTTTGGCGCAGCAGCATACCATGCGTTGGAAGGAGTATGTGCACATTCTGAGGAGATTTGTTGGAGTTGGTGTTTTGGAGAGGGATTAAAAGGGATGCTCGTTCACAGTTTGGTATTCATTTGGATGGCTGCTTGTATATATGAGAATTGCCGGGCCCGTTACACCTCCTCCGGCTCCGCAAACCCCAAAGGGTGGTCTGTTTGTCCAACTCCCGTTGTACCATGCGGCGACCCGTAACCAGCGACGGGGGTCGCGGGACAAAGCAAAGTGCAAACACGGTCCTTGGGAACTCGAGATAGACGAGACGGGTCAGTATCGCGAGTGCGACTAACACGGTAACCATTCACACTGCCTCTCTCTCTCTCTCCCTCTCTAATCCATCTGATCAACAGTCGTGGCATCGCCGTTTCGTCCCCCAGGTGCACCCGCAATCTCCTTATCCTTCTCTCCAACAGGATATCTCCATCCAAATGAATCCTCCGCTCTTCCAAGCTGAATATCCTTCAAATGCGTAAGCAGCTTCTCAAACAGCGGCCCAGGCTCTTCCCGCCCATCCTCGATATACTTCACAACATCCTCCCCTCCCCCAACACGTCGCGTGATACTCCTAATCGGCACCAGCGCCGCCGCAGTCCCCGCTGCAAAAACCTCTGTAAACTCCTTGAGCTCCTCATACTTGATCGCCCGCTTCTCCACGGCCCAGCCGTAGCTGCGCGCCAGCTCCTGGATGCTGTCGCTCGTGACACTCTCGATAACGCACTTGCTGTCCGGCACCGCGAGGGTCACCTCTCCCCGGTTGTCCTTGACGCCGATGAAGCCGCTCGTGCTGAACTCGTCAATCTCCTCGTGGCGCACACTGTCCAGGTGCAGCGTGATACCGTAGCCCTCGTCACGCGCCTTGTCACTCCAGCGCAGCACAGGAGCGTAGTTGCCACCGACCTTTGCATTGCCCGTGCCATTCGGCGCCGCGCGATCAAAGTCCTCGAGAATAAGCGCCTTAACTGGATGCGCGCCGTGGTAGACACCTGTAGGAATGACAAACACCGCAAAGATGTACTCATCCGGCGGTGAGAGACCCAGCTGAGCGCTTGAACCATACAGCTGCGGTCGGATATACAGGGCAGCGCCAGTGTCGTGAGGAGGAACGTATTCAGCGTTTAGAGCGACAGCAGCGCGGACGGCATCGAGGAACAGCTCTTCGGGGACGTGGGGCATTGACACGACTTCCGCAGAGTGCTGAAGACGCTTAGCGTTACGGTTGGGTCGGAAGATGGTGATTGCTTCGTCATTGGGAGTTCGGAAGGCCTTGAGACCTTCGTAGGCTTGCTGGCCGTAGTTGAGCGCTGGCGCCATGCCGTGGATGCGCATGAAGGGATCGGCGACGAAGTGAAGAGGGGTCCATTTTCCTGTGCTTCGAGAGTAGGTAGATTCAATATGACCATTGACTGCAATTGTCAATACAATAGCTCTCCAAAACTGGTCAATTGGGCAGGGAGCTAACCTTCGCGGACCTTGAAGCCCACGTTGGACCAGTCAATGGTATTAACAGGAGGAGGAGGAAAAGCAGTCATGATTGCGATCGATACACAGAAGCTAACTTGCTACAGCTCAAAAGTTAACGTCCGATTCAGCCTCTTTTATACTTCTAGGTCACTTACATTTATAAGCTCTCAGTAAGTCGTAGTAAGAACGAGAAGATGCTTTCACATCGACACTAACTTGTCTGACTCCCAATAAGAATTATTTGGGCCGATGTCGCAAGGCGCGGGGTGTCTCTGCGGCAGTTTATTTTTGGCCGTTTTCAGGGCGCATAATTCGCTGCTGAGATGCTGGATTTCACCGGTGTGATGTCATGCGTGGGCGGGAACCTACCAGTAAATGCAAAACGGTTGGAACGGGAATCAACGTTTTGTTGAGAGTCAAGGGAGGTCGGAAACGGCGGGAGGCGTATAGCAAGCAATTGGGACGGATGAGGTTGTATCCTTCTATTCATTTTCTATCTCATCTGTATGATAATAGACCCGCCTTCATCCGTTGAGATGACCCATGCAAAGGAATACGAATGAGAGTAGAGTGTAGTGTGTAAGAAACCATTTACTCGCGAGAGTCCCTAATAATGAAACCTTTCCTCATTGTAACCCATACCCATCAAAACGACTCTAACGAAACAACTATAAAGGAAACAAAAAACATCATATGGAACTACTCTTTTGGTGTCGTCGAGTTACTGGACGTGACGATCGTTTTAATTCCCCTGCGCCCGCTGACCCAACGCCAACGGCACAAAGACAGATGCAATAGCACGCAATAATTCCACAATAAACCTGCAGTCAGGAGGAGTTGAGAGAAGCGAGACGCTGGAGACAAGAGAGGACGCCTGTGAAAGTTAGTTAGAGACATTTCTCAACACGGATCTATCGGAGGGAAACATACCACTGACACCCTGCGTAAGAGTCGCTGTTGCTTCGGTGTTGCGGTTACCAAGACTGACTGTAACAACGTTCTGTACTGATCCGTCTTCCTGGAGTCTGTTTGCCCATTTAAAGACCTTCTCATCCTCTCGCCCATCACCGATGACCATCAAAAAGTCAACGGGCGTCTTGTGCTCTTGCGTAGAACTCATCTCCGTCTTCAACGTCTCAAAGACCTTCCTGGCAGCGGTTCGCTTGGTCCAATCTATGGGCTCAACAGCGATACACCCGTCCAGGGCAATAGCATGAACGCGCTGAGACTCGCAGGCATCATTGACGTGACTGGCGCAATCTGAAGCCTGTCGTGAAGCGGACTCGTAGTCCTCCGCACTCTTGTAGTGGAAGATCAGACTGCAGCGACGTTCCTCGATCTCAGCACCAGGTGTTCGCTCGAGGTAATATGTCATGATCGGCCGCACTGACTCCTTCCAATCCTTGACGTGGTCGAGATCAGCCATCTCAGTCCACTTTTCGTTGCCATGAACCTTGAGAAAGCACCCATTCTCTGCAATCAGGCCCAGGTTGGGAACTCGGCGGAAGACTCTATCGAGTTCCTCAGGTCGTCGCCCAGACATGACGTAGACAGTGTTGCGCTCGTCAAGAAGCAGGTCGTTCAACACATCAAGTGTTCGCTGGGGGCTGATGGGAATGATCTGGTTGACAGGGCCCCAAGCTACCAGGGTGCCCTCATAGTCAACGATGAAAAGTCGACGATTCGCGTTCAGGTACTTGTTGGATAGAGCGGGAATCGACAAGCGAGGAACAGATGTCTGATCGCGCTTGTGCTGCTCCTCGTACACGATATCTAGGCGACCGAGGAACTCGGTGAACCAATGAGAGCCGGTGTGACTGTTGACACGCTTGTATAGATTTTCCCATCGCTTATCCTTCTCTTCCTCGCCCATTTCCAAAGCCTGCTTGATAGCATCGGCGCACTGTCGGTAATCCCAAGGGTTCACAGAAAGTTCATTCTTGGCGAAGAGGGATGAAGTTCCGGTGAATTCAGAGAGAATCAGAGAACCGTGCTTCTTCTCTGGCAAAAGCTTTCCATCTTGGCAGAAGAGATACTCGTGGGATGTCAAGTTCATACCCTCACGTTGGCTGGTAATCATGAGCGCATCGGCAATGGTCAAGAGTGCAAGGTACTGAGCGTAGTCGATATCTTGCTTGAGGTATACCACTGGCTGATACGCCAGGTTGGCCCACGATGAGTTGACTCTGGTCACAATGTCGCTAACGGTGGCCTCGAGATCACTCTTTTCGTTAGATGAAAGGGCGACTTGGATGAGAACAGCGTTCTCGCGCCAGTGGGGGTTCTTGTTGAGGAAGAGCTCGTAAGAAAGAAGCTTCTGACGAACACCACGGACGTGGTCAAGCTTGTCACGAGCAACAATGAGCTTCTTGCCCTTGTATCGCTCCTGCAGAACCTGCAGCCACTTTGCAACATCTGGAGCGTCAAGATGCTCACGAAGACTGACAGGGTCGATGCCAATGGGAAGGTGAATAACATCGACAAATCGATCCTCAAGCTGAAGACCATCTGGTGTAGCCTCGGCACTCAAGATACGACTGCAAGTCTGGAGGAAATGACGTCCGTACTCGTGGATTTGGAATCCAACAAGGTTGGCACCGAGCATACCCTCTAGAAGCTCTTTTCTGACAGCCAAGCATCGGAAGACCTCAGAAGAAGGGAAAGCGACGTGTAAGAAGAAGCCAATTTTGGCCTCAGGGAGCTTCTTGCGAACCATTCCAGGAACGAGAAGCAGATGATAATCATGAATCCAGATGACATCACCTCGCTTCCAGTTCTTAACAATCTGGTCGGCAAAGGCCTGGTTAACGTTGACGTAGTATTTCCACGAGTGGTCTTCGTAGGCCTTGCTCTTGGGGTTGTCGGGGATCTGGTAATGGAAGACAGGCCACAAGATGTGCTTGCAGAAATGAGCATAATGACCATCAAAGTCCTTATCGGAGCAAAAGACAGTCAACATGTTGTGTTCATTCGCTAGAACAGCCTCAATGTCCTCCTTCTGCTGTGTGCCTTCAAGGGCGTCAGTGGGCATGCCAAGAGTGCCCACCCAGGTAATATCGTCAATCTTGCCATCGCGAGCAGCGGCATCAGCAGCATTGCGAAGACCACCATTGCCCTGGTCGGCATTGACAACCATCCATCCGGCTGAGGCAAAGACTCGATCGTGGCTGTCGCTTCTAACTAGAGATCTCGGTTGGAGAACCCCCTGACGACCAAGTTCACGGGCCTTTTGCATTGTTCGATTGTTCTCGGAGAGGGAAGCGGAGGGAGGAGGAGAGCTGGCGCGAGACTTGGGCTGGTTGGCTCGGCTGCCCCAGGTCTTTGCATGCTCAATGCTGGAGCTAGCGCCTTGAGGAAATTGTATTCTGAATCCATCTTCATTCGCGAACAAGTTGGAATCAGTCTCTTCGGTCGGTGTGTGAGGAGGTGTTATATCCTCTTTCTGGAACAGACTCGGTTGGCGAGCTAGAGGCGCAGGTCGACCACCGGTTGGAGCAGCGGGTTTGGGCTTGGGAGGAAGACTAGCAGCTTTTGTAGGCTTGGGGTGTGAGGATCCGGACAATGAAGCTCGAGTGGGATCGGCGCCGAGGGGAGGTGTACCGGGGAGGGTGAAGTGAATTGTCTTGGGGAGGAAGCTATCGTCATGTTAGTTTCGTCATTTCTCGCTAAAGGTTTGGTGGGCTTTTAACGATGGAGGGGCTAGAGCGGGGAAGCAACGAAAAAACATCGAGGGAGGCAACATACAGAGAACACACAAAGACCGTCATTTTGGCTGATGTTTTGTGTGAGAACTGCTCAAGAAGCTTATTTGGTGGCGTAGAGTTCTTGTCCTCGTGGTTCGAATCTTGTTGGATATCAAAGGGTAACGAGAATCGACTTGATCGAGATACTGTTAATTCTTGCGTATGGCGAGTTCATGTGGATGTAGAACTGGAAATATGAGTGGCAGAGGAGTCGAGTTTTGTTGAGGGATGTAGCTTGTCGCAGGCAAAACGCCTCTTTGTCGCAGATGCGCTCAGGTGTAAGATCAAGCCGAAAGTGGCGAGTAGCACCGCAAATGGTTGAATGCGCACGGCAGAAAGATGGGAATTCTGCAAGGTTTGATAGTTGAAACCAAGAAGATCAAAGGTAATTTGGTCGAGAAAACCTCCGATATGGCCGCTATTGCTCCGTGTCGTGAGATTCGTCAGGTGGTTATGTACTTGTTGCACGGTTGATCAAGCTTGGATAGCTCCGAGATCGTTGCTTAAACAGCTCCTTTTTTTTTCTGTCGCCGGGGGGTTGATCGACAATTAATAAGGGAATTTTATTTGAGAGGTATTTTCCAGTTAAGGATCAACCTATAAAGGAGCCCTGTCCGTTTCGAAATGGTCTGGACTGGACTTGGGAGTGCGGTTGTCTGGATGAATTGAATTGGATGGATGGGTGTATAGAAAGACAGGGAATGTGAGGAAATGCAGCCAGTAAAGTAGAGCGCTCACTCTGACGTAATGATTGCTCTGCAACCTTTGGGGCGGCTCGAATGGGTATTGACAAGGGCAGTTTTTTTTAAGCCTCAAGCGAGAACCATTGGTACCTGATAAATAAAAGAAAATCGTCTGCTCAAGTGGAGAATTATAGCATGAGCACCATGTGAACAAGAAGAAGCGGACAGTGACGAAGGGCCGATTCAGAGTGTGCTATGATAGAATACTGCAGTTGATAGAAACAAGAAAGGAGACTTGAGGCGGTTCAACAAAAATAGGAAACATTCAACGCACAGAAAGAAAGAAATCAATCGTGACGTAGTTTGCCAGAAAAGCAATCGGGATCAGTTGTTGAGGATCTCGAGACAGGAGACTTTGGTCCGTGATCCACGAACAAAACCAAGCTCAGGTCGCTGATAGCTTGGAACAAGGTGGAATATTCACGTCCAATTGAGGAAGAGGGGTGTGGTGTAGACAGCCAAGCCAAGAGGGGCATAAAAATCCTGGTCTTTTCTTTTTTTTATATGTAGCTAGCAACCCAATCTGAAGCTTTTCCTCTCTGAGCTTTTTAAGTCTTTTCTCGTGATGAGGTAGAAAAATAACGCCAGTAAAGTCAAGATAAATCGGAGCGTGGACCGATGCACAAAGAAAAAGACGACGTGTGTGGAGTTTTTTAGGCTCCACGATAGCCTGTCATTGTTTGTTTAGGCGGAGCTTTACAGAGCGGGTAGGCTAAACGCGGGTCGAGGAGTGCAAAAAACAAGGATGATGTATGGATGATGAGACAGAGCCAACTGCGAGGTCCGGTAATGTTTCTGTATGGCTGGTGGTCAAAAGTGACATGATAATTCGGCATTTGGGTAAGAAACCTCATGCATAAGGTGATACTATGTAAAATAAAAACGCTGATTGACTGTGCCTGGATGTGTTGATCAATGGGGAAGGAGATGTACATGGAAATAACCATGTGTCATTGGTCTACGAATGGAGAAAATGCCTCCGGGTGATGTGAGGTGGTGGTGGTGATGCTGTGTTGGTGTTGGTGGGAGGCTGTTGACCAATCTCTCGGGCCTGTAGCGTTACCTGTAAGTGTACAGTTACCCCAATCCAATGGCTGAAAACATTAGGCAGCCTCTCAAATCGGCACGCCCTCTTGTATTTCGTCGATCATGCACTTTACATGCCTGATGAAATGATACTATCGCTTGTTTGGTAACTGTCTTATACTCAGGTATTTGGGGTTGATCTACCCTTGATCGCGGCTATGTTAGTAGGGGAACCTTATGGAACATTGACTGCCATAAGATTACAGTGTTATTACGGTTTCATAGCCTGATCATGAATGACTGTCTAAGCTCTCATCCATGCACCAAGCTCTACGTAACGCCGGCTATTCTTGACATGTACGCTTCATGATATCCATGGTAACCATCATCGTCTGAACTACGCCTGAAACAACCACCATCATCTCACCAACCACGCCAAGCCAGTCAATCTCTTCATCTTTCCCGCATGCACTTCACTCAAAACATCAATCTACAGTGTACCCTTGTCCAAAAACTGGCTGCACCGGCCCGTCTCTGCCATACCACGCCGTCTTACACGGGCCGTTTCTACTTCCCGTCTTCGCATCAGATTGAATGAATTTGCCGCATAATATTTGATATCTTGAGTTTTAAAAACCGCATGGACCATGCGATTGGAGAGATGCATGCGGTTGGTGGTGTGCATTTGAGATGGGATGCGTGTGCAACTTGCAGGATATGGCTTGTTTTCATCGGGCAGATTCCATCTCAACGGAGCCCGGGTATTCCGTCCCCGATAACGAGTCTCAGTGTAAGGTCTGCAGATACTAATAGCTAACAAAAAGTAAACTTTCTCTAGAAGATCGTCAGGGGACCCTTTCCTATTCTCGATATTGCTTCTCAACTTGGCTGCACCCCGCAGCTTCTCCGTGGTGGAGTACTGCAATTCCTGTGCCTCTTGGATTCTTAGTCCAACCCGAGACTTTGTGCCTCGGGGCAATGGACAAGAATGAGTTCAGTCAGATATTGGGGTAATAACGGTCCGTGTCACATGGGAATCAGATCAACGGATGTCTCCTGTACTGTACAGTGCAGCCTGGGCACGCAACATGCACGCATCTTCTCCAACTTTCCAAGCACCGGACTCCCGTAACATCACACAATGCGGCAGCAGGGATATTCGGCTTCCACCTGAGCCCACAGCCGGCCGGAGTACCGGGGGTGTCCCGCAACGGGACCGGACAACTGCGTTTTTTCTTTCTGCGTGTAAGCGCTTGCAACACCCTCCCTCATTCAAGAGCACACTGGCCTCTACTAATTACTTGAGTCAGTACTTAGTACTTGGTTACTGTTAGCCATTTTCTGTATTCCCCGCATCTCTTTGGGCTGTCTCGCTGCCCGATGCTTTCCGGGGTCATATCATCCACTCACGATCAGCGGGGAAACCTCGTGGTGTCGATGGCAGGCTGTAGGTTTGCAAGGTCTCAACTTCGAGAAAAAAGGAAACATCATCACTTGGAATATGCAACGCCGGTCCGGGTCCGATATGATCCGGCTGCGAGGGCTGGGCATCCAAGCCTGATTCCAAGACATGCAGTATGAGGCTTTCTACGTGATCGAGATGAGATGTTGCGGATACAACCAACATCAAAGATAATTCTAGATATTTCGCTTCCAAGTTTTAGCTATGGACTTCGCTTCGGGAATTCGGGATAAATTGCATTTAGCTTAGACATGGGTCACTTTACCCCACAGGGCCAACACCACTTTCTAGACAGTTCCAACATATCGCGAGCTTCACTTGTACCCCTCTTCTCATTACCAGCTGATACAGTCTTCATACGTGTTTCCAACAGACCTATAGTAGCATCAGGTGAAAAGAGGCCCATCTGCATACAAGCGGACCTATCAACTCGACTGCCTCGAAAAGCCGCAACTCAATCGAGTGTGTTCAGTTCCCGGTGGGACCGCATCTTGGATCAGTCTAGAAGCTCGCCTCAACTCCCGTGCATGCATGATCTGTTACGAGGCCCTACCTGACAAAAGAAACGAGCTCGACTCACAGACAGTGCAGTAGTGCGTGAGATTCGGAAGTCTCCCGTGCTGAGCGCGCCGCGTACACACCTATAGATCTCATTCTAAAGATAAGCCACGCACGTTTTTTCTACTCATCCGGTGAAGCATGCACGGCACAGCAAACTTGTGATCGGGGGTATCTTGACTTGTAACAGTAACAAACACCATTTTCTGGATTCTAATTCCGCCACAGCCGAACGGCCTTGTCTTTACCACCGCTGCCAACCCTCTTTCCATCTGGCGCCCAGTCCACCGCGTACACTTCGTCCTGGTGGCCGGGCAGATCCACGGCGAGTTTGTGAGAGGCCATTGACCACACCTTGAGTGTTGTGTCCTTTGATGCTGTGACGAGGAGTCGGGAGTCTGCTGAGAAGGCGCATTGGTAGACGGGAGCTACGTGGCCGCGGAGGGTGTTGATGAATTTGCCGTCCCTGTGGTTGTTAGTATGTGAGATTGGGAGGGGGGTTTCGACGCTTACCTGGCACTCCAGATCTTGGTGTGGTTATCCCAGCCTGCACTGGCAATAAGAGATCCATCTGGTGAGAAAGTGACATGGTTCACCTGCTTCTGATGTCCCAACATACGCGCAACAGGCTTTGTGCTCTGCGCTGGATCCCAGAGATACATTGTGAAATCATCACTAGCAGTGACCACTCGCTCAGCAATTCTCCCCTGAAACTTGGCAGCCTTCTCAAATCTCTCCTTAGCCTTACTTCTCTTTCCCTCCTCCGTATCAGGAACAGGCGTGTGGTCGTAGAATCCAGTCCTCAAGACAAAATCCGTCGAGAGCGCAAGATGGTTCACCCAGTGGACGTGAGACGACAAGGTGTGCACAAGCGTTCCCTTCTCAGCATTCCACACTCGCACCGTCTTGTCATGACTGGCGCTGTATACCAGACCCTCGCCTCCCCAGCGCACACAACTTACACTGCTCTTGTGACCGGATAGGACATGCTCGGTCTTTCCCGTGTTGACAACCCATATCCGGACTGTTGCGTCTTTGCTTGCACTCGCTAACCGAGGTGTACCGTCTCTCCAGAGATGATAAGGCTCCCAGCAGATATTGGTCACCCACTTTGAGTGTCCTGTCCAGGGGTTTCCAACGGCTTTTCCAGTTTCGGGGTCCCAGAGTCGGACTGACTTATCCATACTTCCAGTAGCGAGACGTGCACCATCGGGGGACCAAGCGACTGCCAACACCCATCCACCATGGCCGGAGAGTGTGTACTTGGGTGTTCCCGTATCAGTATCCCATATCCGCGCTGTCTTATCTCCAGAACCTGTGGCTAGTCGATTACTGTTCTTGGGGCTGAATTGAGCTGCGAGAATTGCTTCGCCATGGCCAGGGATCTTATGGGACATGCGCGTTACAGGCTGCACCTTGAATACAGCCTGCGGCTCAGCGCTAAGTGTGACAGTAGTTTCGAAGGGGTTCTCAATGCCATGGTTGCGAAGAAGCTGTAGAAGATCGGTAGGGTATTGGTCCACGATGATATCGGTATCTGGGATGTGAATTCGGAATCGATATGGGAGAAATTCCTCTTTTTCCTGCGCAAGTCAGCAAAGCTCAACACACACACTTCAGGCGACAAACCCTAGCAAGTAACGTATTCAAAAGAAGCGACAGGTTCTTCTCTGAAGCATCCGCAAGAGGAACCTCAATCACATCTGCCATCTGCTTCCCATCTCCATCCAAGAACCTCGCCTTGAACGAGCCAGCAGGCCCAGAAGCGATCGCCGTAACATCCTGCTGGATCTGAGAGCGCTCAAGCTCTTCTCTCTTCTGCCGTTTCGACGGCGGGGGTACGATTGTCGCCATATTGGTTTATTTATGCTGATGCTTTACAAAGGCTGGATATTTTCAAAAGCGGGATGGTGGGGCAGATCTGGCAAAATCTTTAGAAATTTTGGCGGTGTGCAGCTGCAGTCCTTGGGCCTGAGCTGGATGGGTGACAAAAAAGGTTTGATGTAGACATAGGTGGCTGTTTTATTGAGTTTATTTTGGCACCATCCTTATAAAAAGGCCGACGATCTCTCAATCTGAGGGGCCAGGCCCGTTCTTCCTAAACATTCAAGGTGCGTGTCAATAAACTCTGCAAAAATTGCTAAGCTTAGGCTATATTACCCAAGTACTTTTATCATTTTAGGATCGAGCTTCTCCCTAGGGTACTAACAATTTTGGCACGCGCCCCCACATAAATCCGTTAACGACATACCCGGCCAGTCTATCTTTAAAAAGAAGTCCAACAAAAAAACAAAGCTACACGCAAATGATCAATTCTACAATGCTGATCTTTTACAAAGGCTCCTGATCCCAAACGCCGTATTCTCGTTGCTATTGAGTCTGCTGCCCGCCTTGAGAAGCCCGCCCGCGCATCCTCTTATTGTTCGGAGCCACGTAATGTTGAAATTGCGGCATATCCATCGTTGTCACCGCCAGTCCGGCCTGAGGGTTCTGCGGGAGATACAGCTGTGATTGCATCATGGCTTGGGCCTGAGCTTGAGCCTGCGCCTGCGCTTGTGCTTGAGCCTGTGCTTGGGCTTGGGCTTGGGCTTGGGTCGTTTGTTGAGGGAGTTGCTGTTGCTGAATGTGCTGATGCATCTGCTGCTGCTGCTGCTGTTGTTGTTGCTGGTGGTTCTGTTCCACCACTTGCTGACGACGCTGTCTAGCCCGCTGCTTCTGCACGGAGGAATGCCTTTTGCTCTCCTCGATTTGTCGATGACGCTTGTCTTGAGCTTCTTGCCTCTTTTGTCGTTGCAGATCCTCATTCTGAACAGCATAGATGGCTGCAACGCGGAGTTGGAGATGTGACAGCTGCGCAACACGGTCCGAATGCGACATCTTGCGGTACTCGCTCTTGAATTGATGGAACGTCTCGCCGGTCAGACGAAGAACTGCGTTGGAGACTCCTGCGACCTGGATTGCAGCCTGGGTCTCCTGATCGGGTTGCGGCCCTTCGTCTTGCCAAGGCGTGAGGAGCGGCGTCGCAGCCGTATCCAAACTATGCTCACCTTCCAGGTCGTCCATCATATTGGTCTCGTCCTCGCTCGCAGCCTCGGGCGTCGGTGGTTCGGGTGTGCCGGGCTCATGATTATGCTGATCGCACGTAATTGTCAGTACCCATCCCCCCATAGTCTTGCGATGGACCGCCTTTGCTTTCCAGGGACAGTCGGTCTTCTTGGTCGTCGTCTTGTGTTTCGTCGCCATGCATCGATACGGCCTCCCGCCGCGGTCGCAGACGAGATCGCATCGTACTATGTCGTTCCCCGGGACGTCGGCACCACCCACTTTGCCTCGATGGGATCTAGCCTTGACGATCTTGTAGCCTTCCTTTTCCATGCCATCGCTGAGTTGTTTGAACAATTCCTCGTAACTGTTGTAGATGCCCGAATGGGGCACCTGGACGGTCTCGAGAATGCCAAACATGTCGCCGCCGGAGTCAACGCGATCAACGCGTTTGGAGGTCAACGATGTGTGGATTTGGTGGTTGACCGGTGTCAGGCGTGGCCACGCGTAAGGCAGCGGGGACGTTGAGGAATTTCCGTGCGGAAAATTCTCGGCTGTTTTGGGAGCTTCCGTCGTCGCTGTCGCTGGCAGCCCGTTGTGTAACATGAGCTGACGACCCCATTGATCCATGTTAATTTGCATGTATTATTCTGTTAACGTTGGCTAGGGTGAGGTAAGGGAGGAAAGAATCCTAAATGACAAATAGACTTAGGTGAACCTACCTAATTTTAGTATATCTTTACTCAGTTTAGGATATCCTTTACTGAGGTTATTTTGATACCCTGTATCAAGATTCAGCGTTTTCTTACCCCCCGCGGATGCATTATTCTTCTCTCTGCTGCTTTGTTAATAATGTTGGGCATGAAAACGCCCGATTACCAAGTTGGGAACGCACCCGTTACTGATCGTCACCTCCCCGAACTTTGGTTGAGCCGCAACGCGCATTGCTTTCAGGGTCCAGTTCAGGGTCCAGGCAAAGAGCATTCAGGTTTCCGAAGCTCAAAACTACAGAGATGCTTGGGCCATGGCCTTAATATGTCTCTTGCTTTGTTTTGATTTTTTTGCCTTCACGCAACGTGGCCCTATCCTATGATGCCATGAAACAACTTATAAGATTTAAATCTTCTGAGGTTTTAAGTTGGGTGGGAAGCTTATATATGGGGAGGGCAGCAAAAAAACAACAGATATTGTACTCAGCAAAAAATCCTAACCTTAGTAAAGGTGCCCTGAATTGATGTAAATCTGCCTAAGCCTTTTTGTTATTTAGGATCAAGATTCTAAGTTTTCTCCTCCCCTCAAAAGGGACCGATGCCAACTCTACTAATTACTCACGATGCTTTTCACTGCTACGCTCTGGCATATGTGTATTTGTTTCACCGAATGACAAATCCAAATACCTTCAGGCTGCCTCCGCCCTCCGGCGCCTCATTAAATTCTTTTTGTGTATCTGTTCCGACTTCTCGGGTCCCCGGCTGAGTTCGTTCCAGCTCGTTCGGCAATCACTTTCCAGGAACCATGGGACTGAGTGCGATTGATCGCCAGCGAATCTTCTATTTATCATGATAATTCGCTATCTAGCCCCATAAGCTGATACCATTCTATCCAATGACCGCAGAACAATTTCTCTGATACGGATAACCTTGATAAGTTGGGTGGGCTGAAGCATCAATTCGGGTCCGGGTAATACTTATCCAGTCTCCCCCGGATTCCAAACATCCATTACCCCAGATTTATCCTTGATCTTCGTCATGCTAGCTCGCATCTATCATCACTAGCTTCAGTTCTACTTGATAACAAGATATGATCAGCTCATCCACGAGCGGGGGAAGTGGTCGGGTAACTGTTAACCAGCTTCACATTATCAGGTGCAGGGTATCTTGGTAAGAGGCTGGTATTGAGGAATTGCTATATTAACGGACGGGATCCTCAACATCCAAACACCAATCTTCTCATGACACATACTCAGTAATCTCTTAATTACAATCTCAACTACTCATACACAATGGTTGACTTCAAGCTTTCTCCCGCCCAGCAAGAGGCCCGGCGCCATGCTCAGGCCTTCGCCAACACCATCCTCACCAAAGCTCCAGCAGAGTACAACGCCCAGAAGGACCAGTTCTCTCGCTTTCAAGCTACCAGACCCTTCTACAAGGAAGCTGTCCGCGCTGGTTTGATCAAGGCTCAAGTTCCCGTCCCCCTCGGTGGAACTATGGAGGGTCTTGTTCACGAGAGCATCATTCTTGAGGAGCTCTTTGCAGTCGAGCCAGCTACTTCACTTACCATTGTCGCTACTGCGCTTGGCCTGATGCCCCTGATTCTCAGTGATTCAACGGATCTGCAAAGGAAGTTCTTGAAGCCCTTCATTTCTGGTGAGGGTGACCCTCTAGCCAGTTTGATGCACTCTGAGCCCGGTGGCACGGCGAATTGGCTGCAGAAGGGCGGACCTGGTCTTCAGACCACTGCTAGAAAGGTTGGAAACGAATGGATCATCAACGGTGAAAAGGTTTGTACATCTATCCCTAAGCGTTCAAGTATATGCTAACGTTCGTTTTAGCTCTGGCCCTCCAACAGTGGTGGCTGGGACTATAAAGGGGCTGACCTTGCATGCGTTGTCGTCAGAATCTCAGACGACCCATCCAAGCCCCAAGATCCTAACGTCGAACCCGCTTCTCAGATCGCTGTCCTCTTAGTAACCCGAGAGACCATCGCTAACAACAAGCCCGAGGCCTATCAGGTCCTGGGTGAGCCTGAACTGGCAGGCCAAATCACCGCCTCTGGCCCTCATACTCGCTTCACCGAGTTCCGTGTTCCTCACGAGAACCTCCTCTGCACCCCTGGTCTCAAGGCCCAAGGTCTGATTGAGCAAGCCTTTGCCATGTCAGCTGCTCTCGTCGGCGCCATGGCAATCGGAACTGCCCGCGCAGCCTTCGAAGAAGCTCTCGCCTTCTCCAAGTCCGACACTCGCGGTGGCTCCATGCCCATCATTGAGCATCAGAGTGTAGCTGACAAGCTCATCGACTGCAAGATTCGCCTCGAGACCAGTCGTTTACTCGTGTGGAAGGCGGTTACCACTCTCGAGGATGAGAACCTTGAGTGGAAGGTCAAGCTTGAGATGGCTATGCAGACCAAGATCTACACGACCGATGTCGCGGTCGAGTGTGTCATTGACGCTATGAAGGCTGTTGGTATGAAGGCTTATGCGAAGGACATGTCTTTCCCGCAGTTGTTGAATGATGTTATGTGTTATCCCTTGTTTGATGGAGGAAATGTTGGTCTGAGACGACGACAGATGCAGCGAGTTATGGCTTTGGATGACTATGAGCCTTGGGCGGCTACTTATGGACCCTCCAAGATTGGTAATTCTCGTCTGTAGTGGTAATTGAGGCATAGAAATAATAAGAATACGAATGCAACTTTAATCAAGACCTTTCACCCAAGAAAGCAATCACAGGGTTGTTCGAATATGTTTGCCTCGGCGTGAGGTGAGCAAACCCATCATAGATGTCAGTCACAGTACCATTAAGAACCACAGTCTTCATCGAGATGCCCAAGACAATTTGCTCAGTTAGGAACAAAGGTCATTGGCCAGGACGAGCCACAGCCTTTCATACATATGAGCATAACCAAGCACATGTTCTAGAGGATATCGACCACCATCCTCCACAAGGCATCCTGGCAGACGGGAAATCGCGGGCAAAGAATGCACAATTCTCTCCGCCAATGGCGATATCATGTGTCTAACGCCACTGTTTTAGGTTGGGATGGTACGCCATCTTAATTACTATCTTTATACGGAGTTACTTAGGCCTTTCGGTCCAGCTGACAAAAGGGTTGTCCAGGAGTGGTCCTTTTAAAGTTCACATCACGTAGCCCAAAGTGAGTCACCGATATAAAACCCCTAACATTTCGGTTTAGACCCCCAAAGGAGACCATACGATGCGTGCCCCTTTCATATCTATTAGTAATTAGAATGCTACTCGTCTGTGCAGGGTACGTAATTCCTGGTTGATGATTCATGCTGACTCCCAGCTCAACAACGAAACTCCTTTGCTTACAACTACAATTATGAATGTCATTTGTAAGGACTAAAGCAGATGCCATTGCTCAGGACAAGGAGAGAACTCTAGTACATACGGTAAATCACGGAGCTATATTACGCGGCACCTCCGATATCCCTAATAGGTCTTGGTTGATTGTTGAGTCATACCACAGTTTCAAACGGAATAGGTGACTATGATCTCCATAAGAAGCGATATAATGTGCACGGAGGGACTGGGGATGCTGTATAAGTGCTTGTTTTGCGTCTCGTAAGCAAGGATTCTAGATACCGGAACCAAAGAGTAGTGTTTGATACTGGCGAGTGTATTGTCGAAGATCTTATGAAGTTCGTCAAGGTATATAAACAGAAGATATGAGACTTGGATATTCTATGCTTGCAGAGCTCCCTATGACTTTTGCTCTGGATGGTAAAGGACGTTCATAGAAAGTAACATTCATCTCGTTTCTCAAATACCTGCTGCACATGAAGCTCAGTGCTCGGTCATTGGATTTCCCTATATTCAGCCAGATGGTGGACTTGATCGAGTTACGAACCAACATGTAAGTCGAGGCCTTGATAGAGTCTTATCGTACAGTTTTCAAACGCCGAAGTTCTTATGCCACACAGTTACAAGTAAGTAGCCACATGATGCTCCTGATCTTTCATGCAAAGTCTGTTGAGGAGATGACCCTAACTGTCGAGGCTCTGCTGGCCAAGTCTGTAAGGCACAGTAATTGTTCGCCCGTGGTCTACCTTGACATCAAGATATTGTTCATTGCCCTTTGCCAGTACCGGAACTTGTTTTGGGCACAACTAGGACTTTAAGTCAGTTGCAGGGACTCAATATTAAAACAATGTACTGGCAACTCATACTGGAGGACTTTTGTTGATGGCAAATTGTTGACTTGTTATGTTGTGCTTTTAGGCTTAGAGAGACCGAGAACTTAAAGGGGCCAGCCACGTTTCATGAGAAGTTGCCAATCAGTGCTCGGAGATATCAGATTCGATGTCCGAAGCCTTTATACAACTCAAGCTACTTCTTCCCATACTAATTAGTCGGTGAAGATGTCATAGAGGTAGCCAAAGACCGTAATGCGAGTCAGTGTCACTGGCTTAAGACGAAACAGCCTTTGAATGCTTTCTTTGTTATTGCAGCCTTGTCGCCAGCCCCAACTACACACACTTTAACAATACATGTTAAATCTGCCGGACAGTCGAGAGGCAATGGGCAGCAGATCATCGCTAGTCGTAGACGGCGTCTCCTACCTGGTCCATCCACAATCACTCGTAGGTTGAAACGATATTCCCAAGCTGACTGCGACTTGCTGACTCTCTCTACTCTCTAGCTCAAGGTCACAGAGTCTACAGGCCTTGAACCGATTCCTGTCGTTCTCCTTCCCATCGGCGACTCTATATCCTCAGTGGTCGATGCCCTGCAGCTCATCAATCGCTTTGCCCAAGTTGACGATGTCTACTCGCCATCATTCTCCCGTACCGCTGTTATCCGGTCCAGCAGTGAAAGAGGTGTCATGGAGGTGTTCAAAAAGTTTGAAGCTTCTGGCCACTTCTCCGCCGTCTATCATGTGCCCTTAAGCTCCTCATATGCTTATCTTCCGCCAGGGCCGTACTTCCTCTGTGATGGTGGAATTTATCAAGCGTATCGCTTGTACGAGGATACTCTGGACAGCTTTATTTTCGGAGTCATTCCAGACGATATCTTGAACCCGAAGAGGTTTGATAAGACCTGTAATACTTCAGTCTTCAGTCCATACTGACTTGGAAATTAGGTATACTGCCCTGAATCTGCTCAGCTCAAATGGACTGTGGAAGAGCATCCCGGTCCCGAGCCGTCTTTACAATTTCCCAACCTCCACAACTCCTCTTGCTGGTGCACGCATGGGCATCAAGGATATCTTCCGTCTTGAAGGAACCCAGACAACCATGATGAGTAGGCCGTGGATTGAGCTTTACGACCCAGACGAGCAGAGCGCCGACTACACCAAGAAACTCATAAAAATGGGAGCAGTGATCGTGGGCAAAACAAAAATCACCTCTTTCGCATCCCCTGAAGAACCAACAGACCAGTAGATTGACTTCCATTGCCCCCCTCGTAGAGATGGCTACCAGAGCCCATCGAGCAGCTCAACAGGAGCTGCTACTTCTCTAGCGGGATATGAATGGCTGGATTTCTCTATTGCGGACTGTATGAGATTACATTTCTTGTTGTTCTCTAGAATTCGCTAACTTCTTACCATTCAGCTGCTGGTAGTGTCAGGGAACCGGCGCCTTGCAACGGCCTGTTCTCCTTTCGACCTAGCTTCGGTTCGACATCGATGAATGGGATACCAGTCAACTCACCGTATGAGTACCTGTGATGCAAATGGCAACTGAACTAATTGGGGAGTAGGGCCTTTGATACCGTCGGCCAGTTTGGTCGCAGCTTGGATGATCTTCACTTTATTGTGTCACACACCTTTGAGAATATTCACCAGACCTTCTCTGAATTCCCGACCAAGATACTCTATCCCAGAGGATTCTACCCCTTGGCCAACGCAGAGCAACAGGCTTTGACGGAGGAGTTTGTCAAAATACTCGAAGAGTTTCTGGGTGTCGAGAGAACGCCTTTCAGCTTTGTTGAGCAATGGGAGAAGAATCCTCCTCAGGCAGCTGGGGGTCTTCCATTGCTGGGATACACTGAAAAGAGCGCCCTTTTCTCATTGTGCTACGACTACTATCATGGGTTCGACAGCTTCCGTGACGAATATAGCGCCAAGTTCGGCAAGAAACCGTTCTTCAGCTCAGTCGTGAGATTCCGATGGCAAGTCTGCAATCAACCATCCCAAATAATCCTGACAAATAAGATAGGGATGTTGGAGAAGAGGTTGCCTCCAAGGAGTACGAGGCATATATGAAACAACTGGAGGTGTTCAGAATCTGGCTTACCGAGAACGCCATGGGCCCTGATTCAAAGACTATTTCCAACGCCATCCTCATTATGCCCTACGGAGAACCCCATCCAGAGTATCGCGATGAGGCAAACCCACCAGCTGGGACCTTCCCTACTATCGCGGAGAAGTTCATCTCGCCCATCCTACATGCTCTCCTAGGTTCAGTCACATGTTTTGTCACTTTAGATGAGCACTTCAATTGCCCTGTAAGAGTTGACTAGCATTATTGGCACAATAGGTATAGAAAGTATGATCAAGTGCGTAGATGGCATTGAATGATCGTATGTAGTTGCCTGATATCTGACTTGATGGTGCTTTTCCCGGCCGCTCCTTCCCGACCTTACTCAGGGTCTCGAGATTCCTTACCACCAACGCAGGAAGGTGATGTCGGTTCTTTACAACAAATTTATTCCAAGTGATCTTGCCAGTCTTGATTCTAAATCTCAAATTATCACCGCCTTTCTTGTCTACCCTCACACGATACCCTTTGTTGATCACGGCGAATCGATCACAACATGGATGTGAATCTAGAGCTACTCCGCTCCATACCATCCAGAACCGCTAGTCGCTCATCGTCGAGTTACTTCCAGAGCAGCGATAGCCAAGCACATCTGGACCACACCGCAATCCGGAACTCCTTTGCGCCCAGGCGACCACAGACCAGTCTAAGCGAATACTCTGGATACGATCACTCAAGTAATAGCATAAGGCCTAACATATCAAGACCTTCTACTGTACGCCCTGGATCGAGACCTGGTACAGCATCCGGAAGAATGTCTCGCAACGGAACTGCCTCTTCCATCCTCGGGCTTAGTGAAGCGCAGACCATTGTATGCGCCGTGAGCGAGGCTCGCGGAGTTTCTCCTGCAGTGGGTATCGCATTCGTCAATGTTTCTCTCGGGGAAGCTGTCATCAGTCAAATATGTGACAACCAATCCTATGTCAAGACGATTCACAAGATCCAGTTGTCCGCACCCTCACGCATTCTGTTCATGACTACAGCCTGTCCACCAAATAACCCTAGCTCACTCTTTTCTCTTGTCCAAGACCTGATTCCTGAAGTTCAAATCGACGCATTGGAAAGGTCAGCATGGTCAGAGACAGAAGGACTGGAGTATATCCACAACCTAGCTTTCAAGGATGACATCAAACCTTTGAAGGTGGCAACACAGGGCAAGTTCTATGCCATTTGTTCTCTTGCCGCTGTAAGTCAAATCATCCCGGGCCTCCAGTGAAGATACTGACTCGGAACAGGCAATGAAGTATATCCAGCAACACTTCTCGATCAACTTCATGCCGCACTCGCTCCGCATCCAATACCGACCTTCAGAAGATACCATGATGATTGACATTTCGGCTATTCAATCGCTTGAGATTATGCAGAATATCCGAAACCCAAAGTCTAAAGATTCACTCTTTGGCCTGCTGAACCATACATGCACCCCGATGGGTTCAAGGATGCTTCGTAGCAACATCCTGCAGCCACCCACTCGCCCAGAACTTTTCATCACACCTCGGTATGATGCGCTGGATGAGTTGACGACTAATGAAGAAATGTTCTTGGAGATTCGCAAAGGCAAGGCTCGCCGCGATAATATGGAATCTTGCTAACTCGAGTAGCCCTCAAGCTCTTTCATGACACGGAAAAGCTCCTGACCAAGGCAAGCTAATTACCCAATTACTGCATATCCTACTAACTCCCATAGTTGATAATTGTTCCCATCAATGCCGATGTCCAACAAGTCGAGGAACAGATCAATCAGGTTCTCATGATCAAAAGTTTTCTGGAGTCAATACCCGAACTTCATACGGCATTGGGTCCTGCTAACAGCGTGCTACTAGCCAAGGTCCGAGAGCTGTGCCGCCCTCAAATCACAAGCCACAGCCTCAATACGATCCGGCAGACCATTGAGGCGGACGTTACTTACATGAAGTCTGCGCTAGATCTTCGAAATCAGAGAACCTTTGCTGTCAAAGCGGGCATCAACGGAATGCTTGATGTTGCTCGCCAGACATACAAAGAGCTCACAGAAGATATCCACCAGCACATCGATGCTCTGAATGGTATGAAACATGCCTTTGTGTAATATGCCACTAATAAGATCTAGAGGCACATGGACTTGATGCTAGCCTCCGATACGATAATGGGCGTAAGTATTGGCTTAGGCTACGAGCGGCAGACTTTGATGACCGTCCCCTTCCGGACCTGTTGATCAACGTGGTACGAAAGAAGGACAAGATTGAATGCCAGACACTTGACTTGGTCAAGCTCAATCTGAGGTTATCCGATACCTCTAATGAGGTTGTCATTCGAAGCGACAAGGTTATACAAGACTTGCTGAAAGAACTACGTTCCGACATCCCACACTTGTTCCGCGTTTGCGAATCGGTTGCGCTTGTCGACATGATCACTTCCTTTGCGCAGCTTGCAACTACCAGGGACTACGTGAAGCCAGATCTCAGCACGACGCTCGCATTGAAAGCAGCGAGACACCCTGTCCTCGATAAAGTAAGTGCGAGAAGCCACTGCTGATACAGATTGACTGATTCATATAGACTATGAACGGCACCTTTGTGCCCAACGATTACTACTCCACAGAGCAATATTGCTTCCACATCGTGACGGGTTGTAATATGAGTGGGAAAAGCACGTACATACGGGCGGTCGCATTGCTTCAGATCATGGCGCAAATAGGATCCTTTGTGCCGGCAGAGTATGCCGCATTCTCCATAATCCACAGCATATTTGCGCGAGTTTCGCTTGACGACAACATTGAAAGCAACCTTTCGACTTTTTCTGTCGAAATGCGAGAGATGTCTTTCATCCTGAGGAACATTGACGACAAGAGCCTTGCGGTGATTGATGAACTGGGCAGGGCTACGAGCAACCGAGATGGTCTCGCAATTGCAATTGCGATGTCTGAAGCCTTGATTCAAAGCAAAGCATCTGTCTGGTTTGCGACCCACTACGTTGATCTGACGAAGGTTCTTGCGGATCGTCCAGGTATCCTCAACCTTCACCTAGCTGCCACTACATCGACAACTGAAGACGGTTTGCCTCATATTACGATGCTTTACAAGGCGACCTC